>NW_009704416.1:0-453 GCF_000703405.1 Apaloderma vittatum
TTTTTGGTCGATTTTATCCCCTTTTTGGACTTTATTATCCCCTTTTCGGTCAATTTTGTCCATTTTCGGTCACTTTTATCCCCTTTTCGATCAATTTTATCCCTTTTCGGTCGATTTTATCCCCTTTTCGATCGATTTTATCTCCTTTTTGGTCAATTTTATCCCCCTTTCGTTCAATTTTATCCCCTTTTTGGACTATTTTATCCCCTTTTCGGTCGTTGGGGGTTAAAACTCGCAATCGAGGATGTGGATTTTGGGGCAAAAAGTGTCCAAAATGAGATTTTGGGGGTGAAAAGTGCAGGTTTGGGAGGGAAAAAGTGTCCAAAATGAGATTTTGGGGGTGAAAAGTGCAGGTTTGGGAGTGAAAAGTGCCCAAAATGGATTTTGAGGGGGCTGAAAAGTGCAAGTTTTGGAGTGAAAAGTGCCCAAAATGCATTTCTTTGGGGTGAAAAG
>NW_009704417.1:0-4219 GCF_000703405.1 Apaloderma vittatum
TAAAAAATTAAGAATAAAACATAATATAAACTATAAAATATAATACCAAAAATTAAAGCCTATGCTTCTCAACATGCAAATCACAGCATGGGTAAAACATGTTTTCTTTAAAATACTATCAAGCACCCCTAAATGCTTCCAATTGTTTTTTGGGATTATTCAGTTCCAGTCTTTTAGCATCACAAGAGGAAACCAGAAGTGAGTTTTTCTGTTGCCTTTGCAAGGCACTAAAAGCGTAAGGGTTTCTGGTGGGTTGGGTTTTGGTTGTTTTTTTTTTCGTGCTCGTTCCTAACACCTCAGACCGGTGACGCTTTCCTGTCTGGCAGCTTTGGAAGTTTTTCTGCTGGCACGGGTGTCCTCCTCCATTCCAAAATGGAAATATTCGGAGGTGTGGGCACAGAGAGCAGATGGAAAAAAACTAAAAAACAAAAAAAAAATTACGTCTAGGATGGAAGGCCCCATGATTTGCTTTTTTAAAAAAAGAACATTCATAGCTCTGTGTTAATTAAATAAAAATTCGAAAAGAAGAATAATCCCATGGGCCAGCAGCAGAAAGTCTAACAATTTTAATATGACCTCGCTGTTCCGCTCTCCCTTGTCTATAATTTTAGCAGGTTTTTTTTTCCAAATCCCACTACACGCCGTCAGGGAGCCGCATTCCAGGATTTAAGGTTTTAAAACCAGAAGCCTTTAACCACGTCTGCGAAAAAAATCGTACCAAAAAAAAAAACCAAAAAAAGGAAAGGAAAGCTTCCAAGTCCTATCCCTTCGCAGAAAGACGCCTTGCACCGGTGTCGTGCCTGTCCAGGCAGTTTTGAAGAAAATATTCCTAAATGGGAAAAGTGAGGCACGGAATGATTAGCAGGAGAAAACACCTTTCTTCTAGCTGGGGAGTAATATTAAAAAGTTTTAAACTCATATAACAAAAAAATCCTGAAATAAGGAGGTTTGCATGAGCTGACCCTGTCACCACTGCGCAGCAAATCAGTATTTTTTTGATATTAAGCATTGTTTTGTTCTGAACCTAACAGGAAAAAAATAAAAAAAAGCAATAATTAAAAAAAAAAATAGAAAAAGGCAGAAGGTGAGGAGAAAGCTCTCCAACAGCACTTGATCTACTTTGCAAAGCCAGGCTGGGCCGACATCCATCTCATGGCAGCGAGGACACGTGGGCGTGCCAAAGCCCGGGACACCAGTGCCAACATAACGTCCCTCACCTTTGGGCCACGCTCTTCTCCTCCTTCAGGGGAAGGACACGTCCATGGCACCCCCTCAACCTGAACAGTGGAATTTTCATGGAATCGTAGAATGGTTTGGCTTGGAAGGGACCTTAAAGAGCATCTCGTTCCAACACCCCTGCCACGGGCACGGACACCTCCCACCACACCAGGTTGCTCCTGGTCTAGTAGAAGGTTGTATTCATAGAATCCTAGACTGGCCTAGGTTGGAAGGACCTTGGAGATCATCTATCCCAACCCCCTGCCATGGGTGCAGACGCCTCTCAACCAGCCCAGGTTGCTCAAGGCTTCATCGTCCCCAGCTCCTCTGGGCAATTGATTCCAGAGTCTTGCCACGCCTGGCGGCAGAGGGGCTGTAGGGGTGGCTTCTGCAAGAAGCTGCTAGAAGTCTCTTCTCACAGGTAATGAGGGACAGAACCAGGGGGAATGGTTTCAAGTTGCAACCGGGCAAGTTTAGGCTGGACATTAGGAAGAAATTCTTCACGGAAAAGTGGTCAGACCCTGGCACAGACTGCCCAGGGAGGGGGTTGAGTCGCCATCCCTGGATGTGTTCAAGTGTCGCTTAGATGTGGTGTTGGGTGATGTGGTTTAGGGGTGACCTTGTAGTGTAGGGTCAGTGGTTGGACTCGATGATCCCAAGGGGCTTTTACAACCTGAATTGTTCTATGATTCCATGATTCTATGAAGTTTCCCCTAAGTCTGACAAAGTCAATGCCAGCTAGCTCCAAAGTCGGACCAAGGCTGAGTGACAGATGCAGGGTCACGTGGGCATGATTCCAAATTCCTGCTCTTCAGGACGTTCAACAGCTCCTCTGGCAGGGAAGTCAACGCGAGGGAGCATGGAAGGCTTTCTCAACTAAGCCTGTGGTTACCTGATCCTTCCCTCCAACACGAAGGTCAGTTGTAACCCTCTTCGAAGCATCCACAAGTCCCAAGCAGCACAAAGGCAGACGGTGGATCCTCATTAAATATTAAGCCACGGGCATCATTAAAAAAAAAAAAAAAAAAAAGGCATCTCTGTACTGAGGTGAGGAACCAAACAACCTGCAGGAGCCACTGGTGTCACGTAAACCACGGTAGCAACAAAAGAACAACTTTCACAGGGAAAGACCACGAGTTATAGGAAGTGTCCACAGAGCAAACGGCAGGAGAACAAGACCAGCCACAGCTGTTGAACACGGGGATTTGTTCTCGTTCCCTGAGGATCCACCCTGGTTGTCTGCAGCAAGGGACAGTGGTCGAGTTGGACCTTGGCTGGAGCCAGCATGGAAGATCTTCCGCTCTTGAGCTACCACACGCTGCCATCATCCCGGCAAAGCTGGGAGAGGTTCTGGCTCCAGCACTGAAACCCTCTCTCCTGGTAATTTATGGGGTGGTCATTTTCTTTCCTAGGGTTTTTGGGTTGTTTTTTAAATCTACCTCTGTTCTGGAGGGGGTCTTCTGCAGAGGTCTTCTCTTGGTAGGAAGGATTGAGCTGGACCTTGAGAAGGAGCTTAAGAGACCATCTCTGCCAGGGCTCTGTGATATGAGCAGACCAAGGAGGTATCAGAGATACTTCTAAGCAGCCTCGCAGAGAACAACCACCACCTGCTCCTTCTTCAGCAGCCAGATTCGGAGGGGAAACATTTCCTCTGGTGCAGTGAGAGACAGCAGGTCATCTTCTCCCCAGCGCGTCACTCAGAAACTGCACATGTTCAGATGGACAAGAACAAGCAGAGAACCTCTTTGTGAGCCCAACGGCAGCTCAGAGTCCAGGATCCAGCTCCCCAACGAGTTGCACAAAACGCATCCAGCATCCACAACCATGGACCCATCACAAAAAAGTATCTCCTCATGCAATTAACGGGGCCCAAGCTCCACAGAGGAAACCTGAGGGCAAGAGGCATCTCCATCTGCCCGGACATCCCTGCCACATCGACCACGGCAACCTCAGATGCTGCAACAAGCACGTCAGGCTTACGAAACCCCCCCGGCACCAGACAGGACGAGCGTTCCAAGAAGACACGCCGGGATCATAGAATCATAGCATCGACCACAGAATGTGCTGGGTTAGAAGGGACCTTTAAAGGTCATCTAGTCCAATCAATCCCCCTGCAGCAAGTAGGGACATCTTTATCTAGATCAGGTTGCTCAGAGCCTGACCTTGAATAACTCCAGGGTGGAGCCGCCACCAGCTCTCTGGGAAGCCTCTGCTAGTGTTTCAACACACTCACAGTAAAAAACTTCTTTCTAATGTCTAATCTAAATCTACTCTGCTGTAGTTTTAAACTATTGCCCCTTCATCCTGTTGCTACAGACTCCAGCTTTCCTGTAGGGCCCCTTCAGGTCCTGGCAGGCTGCTCTAAGGTCCCCCTGGAGCCTTTTCTTCTCCAGGCTGAACAAATCCAACTCTTTCAGCCTGTCCTTGCAGGGAAGGTGCTCCAATCCCCTGATCATTTGTGTGCCCTCCTCTGGACCCACTCCAACAAACCCATGTCCTTCTTGTGCTGAGGGCTGGACGCCGTACTCCAGGTGAGGTGTCACCAGAGCAGAGGGGCACAATCACCTCTCCTGATCTGCTGTCCACGCTGCTTTTGATGCAGCCCGGGATGTGATTGGCCTTCTGGGCTGCAAGTGCACGTTGCCAGTTCATATCCAGCTTATTGTCCACCCTCCAGTGTTTCTCAGTCCACTCACTGCCCCTTGGGATGGAGCCCCTTGCTTTCTGAACTCCTCAGAGAGGAGTTTAGGTGTAGCTAGATCCAATCCTAGCGCCAGACTTGGTCAACAGTTTGTGTCTAAAAGATTATATAGAAACCTAGAACAGCCTAGGCTGGAAGGGACCTTAGAGATCATCTAGTCCAACCTCCCTGTCACGGGCAGGGACGCCGCTCAACTAGATCAGGCTACTCAAGGCTCCGTCCAACCTGGCCTTGAACACCTCCAGGGAGGGGGCAGCCACAGCTTCTCTGGGCAATTTATTCCAAAGCCTTGCCGCCCTC
>NW_009704417.1:4485-6027 GCF_000703405.1 Apaloderma vittatum
CAGGAATGTTTTAACCTTGAGAGAAGGCCCTACTCAAGGGAGATCAACTCCCTACACCACAACTTTTCCACAGCAAACACTGCAGCTGGAAGGCTGCAAAAACCAGGAACAGGGGGCAGAGACCCACAATTGTCCTTCCTGTGGCAACCAACCGTCCAGAACGAATTAACAGCAATGAAATCAGGCAGAGCTCTCTTCTTCCCAAGGCTGTGAGCAACTCTGGCACGAGGATCCTTACTCCTGAAAATGAGGAGCCAAGACTTTTCACGTATTAAAATGATCGGTTATTAGAAATCCACGAGGACACTCACACCAGTTGCTGGTTAAATAAAACATTCTGAGCTCTACAGACGGGGATGATGAGCGTGATGCTCTCAAAGTCTTTGGGCCAGGTGAGGACAAGCAACGTGGCAACAGGCCCCTCCGCGAAACCCTTTGCTATCGGAAAGGCGCACCCAGAAATGCACACAAATCCCCTCACCTGGGGAGGTGAAAACCAGGACATCCCCTCAGTGGGATCTGTGCATTCGCAGTCCCCCAGCTGTGAGGACACGAGAGCTGACAGCCGTGAAAATACAAGCAGTCAGTCCTTTCTCTGTGTCTGACAAGGCAGCTCGAAGACACGCTGTACCTGCTTTTTCCGTGCAGCTAAACTGACCCTCCCTCTCCTCGTCGGCTTTGGGCAACTAGGACAGAAACCATCCTTAGCCCGGCGTGACGAATTCCACAGCGATACTAAACCCACTAACCCAAGCATCTCTGCCTCGTGCCCGGCTTTCCAAGGAACCGAGCGACCCCAGCACAAAGCGTGCCTGCCTCCCAGCTCAGTGCCTTCCGCCTCTCTTCATCACCCAGGGAACATCTCCATCACCATCATCGGGCTCCGAAACGCCCGCCCACCTCCAACCTGCAGGTTTCTGGCCGAAGCGGCAAGCCTTCGGAGGTCTCCGATGACTTGTTTTTTCCTCCCTCACCTCTATCAGCTCATCTGAAGAGCAGATGCTTCCTCTGTTAGTTTTCGTTTCTGTTTTGTTCAGAAGTTTGCTTGCTTTTCTTATTTGAGCTGCTCTTAACAAAAAAGCCCAGCTCCGGGCTGTGGCGTAACCCCTGTCTGGCAGAGTGCTCTTTTCGATCTGCTAATAACAGCTGGTATTTTTTTTATTGGGTTGTTTTTTTTTTTTCCCCTCTCTTGGAATCCAGGGTAGGCAAATAGCTCAGCCTCCAGGGAGAAGATAAAGCAATTTCATCTCTCTCAAAGCAAGCTCTGGAGCACGCGCCGAGTTGGTGGCCTCCAGCATCTGCTCCGCAGACTGAGCAGAGCCAGGGACAAGCTGGCTGACAGCTCCTCCTTTTTGGGTCTCCCAAAAATCTTCTCAAGAACTCCAGGGCATCCAAGGAGCATCCGTCTCCCTTCCCCTTCTCATAAATTGCAATTCTAGATCGGGGAGGGAAATCAGGCGCAGCCATTGAGAGGGTCACATTTGCCACCAAAAAGGGAGAGATTGCCCAATCTGCATATTATATTTATATTTTTATATAGAT
>NW_009704418.1:0-355 GCF_000703405.1 Apaloderma vittatum
ACTGCCCAGCCAGGAGGGTTCGAGTTTGTCTGAAGCAGGGGAAAGCGATGTATTTTTATGGCCATTAACCTCTAGCGAGCTTCCCAGATCAACCTGCACAGCCCCCTGCAGAGAGTTCATGTGCTTATGTGGTGGCGCTGAAGCCTTAGAATTACATTTTGATTTCAGGGACACACTGCTGCTGTCAGGTCCCCGCTTCATTTTTAAGGAACAAAAACGTCTTTATTTTTTAAATGCCCCGTGTTTAACTTGGACGCGGCTGCGTTTGCAGTGGACGCAGCTGAGGGACAGGGCTGCTGTTCGAGCACCCCTGCCCACGCTGGTGGCAGCACGGCCGGGATCCCGCTCGGGGTGC
>NW_009704418.1:492-1488 GCF_000703405.1 Apaloderma vittatum
CGTGACACAGACCTGCAGCTTTGGGGTCAGGTATTTGTCTTAGGGCTTTGTCCCCGCCCTGTTCCGTGCTGGTGGGGACAGGCAGAGCTGCTGATGGCAGCTGGACACAGGGGGCTGCACCACTGCAAACCCTTATTAAGCATTTTTTGCTGTTGGGTTACTGAAAAACGGCACTGTCTGTGTGTCGAGGGAGTTCTGTTCTGGAGGAGCTGCTCCACCTGCTCCGGTGCTGCCCTGTCCCCTCTGCCTGCTCCCAGCTGGTCCCTGGGCTGGGGCAGCCACAGCTCCCAGCCCCAGTGATCACCCGGCGTCGTAGTGGAGCACGTGGTCAGGTGAAAGTGCCCAAGCAGCCAATGCAACACGGGCTTCTACACAGAGTGACCAAGAACTCAGAAAAGAGGTTTGGTTTAATTGAAGATGTCCAGAGAGAGGCTGATGGTGGCAGCACAATGTTCTTCAATAAATAACCGGGCCGTGAGGTGGGGACATGGCTAACACCTCAGAGGACAAGGTGGCAGGAAGACACACACACTAGTCACAGCTCCCCTTGGGACATCCTCGCAGTGGTGTTGGGTTGTGTAACGGGCAGGATAAAAAAATGGGGGAGGAGGAGGAACATCAGTCCCAGGAAATCAGGAAAAAGCACTTAATTGTGGTCCAGAGAAAGCAAGTGCTGAGGAAAAGCAGGGGCTTGAATTGCTAAAGAAACTCATAAATGTATAAATGTAGTTAAGTAAAGAGTGGATAAGCAAAAAAAAAACAAACAAACCACAAAACTAACAAAACACCAACCCAACAAACCAACCCCAAACTCCAAAAAGTGCTAACACAGAGGAGGCTGGAAAGGTGCCCCCCCCGGGAAAGCACTGTGGGCAGGAGGCAGGGCAGTGGGCAAGCTGGGCTGCAAGAGGAGCAGTGGGGACAACAGGAACAAGCTGCTGGCTGGTGGGCGCTGCTGCACAGCAAGGCTGGGCTGGAGGTGGCCGAGCTGCCTCG
>NW_009704418.1:1574-1816 GCF_000703405.1 Apaloderma vittatum
CAGTGTCACTTGCGGCTCAGCCGAGCCATTAGCTGTGCAGACCTTGCTCTTCTGTGGGCAGCTCCACCACATCTCTGCTCCAGCAGCCTCAGAGCAAGGCCCACAGCAAGGTCAGCTCTGGCTTCTTCAGACTTGGAGGGCTCCAAGGATGGACTCCAACAGCTCCAAGCCTGACTGTCCTCACAGAGACACTTCAGCCTCATGGCCGACAGATGTCAAGCCAGACCTCTGAGCCCAGAAGA
>NW_009704418.1:1897-14273 GCF_000703405.1 Apaloderma vittatum
GTGGCTCGGCCCTAACCAGCCTGCAAGAGCCCCGCCCCTGTGCCAAAGGAGAGTGCGCGCAGTGGAGAAGGGCTGCCTCAGTGGCTCTACCTCCCCTCCCCAGCTATGTTCCAACTTGGACAAAGGCAGAAAGATCTATACAGTATTTTATATATATATATATTTCACTATGAAATAGCAATTTCATTCCCTGCCTTCTACTTGATGAATCCTGAATTACTTTTTTTTTTTTTAAACATCATTCCAGAGGGCCGGCGGGGCTGGGTAGTTTCTCATGCGAGGCAGTTACCCTCCCTGGACGTTCACCCGCATGAAGGACCCGCAGCTGAGCTGTCAGGCCGCAGACATGATCCTCGCTCCCCCTCTTCCCCAGCAACAAGAGCACGACTGTCTATTCTGCCAGCAGCAGCTGCCAGAGCCCTTACGGCTCATTTACATGGCTGGGTTAACCTCATTCATGCTGCTTTCAGCAGCCACGGTGTGGAAAGCAGCAACTGAATCCCTCTACAAGACGTACACAAATAGGAGCAAACCAGAGGCAAGGGAAGTTGCAGGTATGGTGCGACATGCACACAGACCGGTGAGGCGAAGGGCCCTCAGCTACAGCACAGCCCGACGCCTCGTTGGACAGCCAGGCCTGCCCAGGCAGCACCCGTGGGCTCCAGGCTGTGGGGTAAGTCAGGGCTGCAGCCCATCGGGGGTGAAGTCTACCAAATCTCAGTCGACCTGTGGAACAGGGAGTCCCGTCCTGGGGCTGGGTCACTGACCAAGAGCCGTCGTCACTGGGATCAGTGCAGAGCTGGATGGTTCAGGAGATGAAAGGAAGAACAATCCTGTAGAAAGAAAAGAGGGCAGCTGTCTTAAGGAAACCGAGTGTTATGGGTCTCTTCAAACGTACCGGGAAGCTGCTGTCCTGAAGACTTTGTGAAGAGATGCAAAAGGGCTACCCGTTACCATGCTGGGACACGGAGCTGGGGAAAGAGCGAGGACTCAGTCACTCCGTTTTGCAAGCTGGTCTAACAGAGCTGGGGAAAGGAGAGCAACAGCAGGGACAGGTTCGACCTGCTGGCAGGCTCCAGGCTCAAGTAAACACGATCAGAGCTCCAACTCCAGTAGGAGTTTGGTCATCAGCTGGAGACCGGAGCACAGCGATGCCCCAGACACCTCACACGGCAGCTTGTCCAGCAGCAGAGCTGCAGCTTTGTCAGCCCGTGCTCAAGCATGTTCTCAGCTGCCCCAGGGCAGTGGCCTTAGGGCAGAGAAGGGAGATTCCCACCCCCCTGTACCCACCTTTGCTTTTTGTCCACCTCTCCATCCAGTCACATCGTCCGGCTATATTCAATGCCGCTCTTGGCAGAAATGCCAGACCAGGGCAGGAGGCTGCAGAGAAGGCTCTGGGCTTGTCGATATATCCTCTGGGGAATTGAACAGGGGCTCAGGCTGGCTAGCGTGGATCCAATGTGCTGTAGGTAGTCAGTGGCCATCAGTTAAGGGCAGCAACATTTACACCCTAACTTAAGACACCCCTTACAACACTCTGTGGATGAGCACTCCCTAAAGAGATCCCACGACACAGCGAAGGCTGCTCTGCTCAGACAGATCTGCTCCTATTAATTAAAAGGCAGCAATTTGGTTAACACTGGCTCTAGCTTGTGTGTGAAATACATCCTCTAAGTAGCTGCTCGTTCCCTTTGCACACCTAGGAAAGATCAAGTTTCTTCTTCCTGACCCGGTGACCTCAAACAAGCTCCAAAAGTCAGTTTGGGAGCAGCCTGCTGAGATCCAGGCCAGGCCAGAGTCACAGGAGATCCTCAGTCACAGGAAGCAAGACAAAAGACTCTTCTGCCATGCTCCTGGCCAGACCCTGCACGCCACAAGCCAAAGCACGCCTAGCGCTTTGGCTTAACACCAGCTTTGCTATCACTGCCATGAAACTTGCCCCAACTCAGAATTCAACGTGCTGTCCTACACTGCCTCCCCAAACTGTCCCCAGAGGAGCCAGGGGGGCTTGGGCACAAATGGTCACAGTCCAATCCTTCTGACATCACCTTCCTCCTCCCTTCAGATTCAATTCGCACCTGAGCAAGCATCAGCCCCAGATCTAAGCAGCTCACACGTGGCTAGATTGCCATTTTTAACCTAAAACACGGTGTTGTGTCTGCTTAGTGTGCTCCACTGCTCATCAGGCGGAAGGTAAAGGATATAAGATTGTCCAGGGTGGATGTCCGCCGTTGATGTACAGGACGTAGGTAAAGCCATCTTTGAGGACCCCTCTGATGGAATAATAATAGGGAAGATAGTGGTGCTGTTTAAAGTCTCTGTTCTCATAGAAGTTTATTGCCGTGTTGTTAGTGGTGAGGACATGCAGGTAGATGGCTTTGCAGTGATCTTGGGCCGTTGTTGATATATGGTCTTTTAAACTTTCGAGCAAGAGCGAACCTGTTGAAGGAAAGAGCAACAGAATCACACAGAGCGGCTGCCTGCTCGGGGACAGCGCAAGGGTTTGTAGGTCACGGCTGAGAGCTCCGGTACCCAGCATCTAAGCAGCGATCGCTGCACATGCTTGAAGACCCTAGATCCAACGCAGTTCTCACGGATCCTCTTCAGGGATTTAACAGGACCAGGCTACATGGTTTTAATATGAATCTCATCTCACCTATGAGCAGGGCTTCACAAAACAGATTTTACAAAGGTGGAAACTCCTGATTCAGTAACCACAATGATGAGCCAAACACGAGAATCTGACAGGAATGCTCATCTCCAGCCAAGCAGCCCTCAGTTTTGGGGAAGGTCAGTGAGTCATTTTCAGCGGTATCAGGTCTATCTCATTTATTTGTTTTAAAGCCATTTAAACCAGAGGAGTGTCAAAACAAGACTTCCCAAAACAGGATTTCCCAAGCAGGCTATTGCATTGTGTCTGCTGAACTCACAACTAAAAACTCAAAACTGGTAGGACTTTAAGAACCCTTCCAACCCCTAACATTCTCTGATTCTAAGGAGGGGAGCTGAGGCATAGCCTCATTCAACCTGGATTTGCTGCAACCACTCATCAGCAAGAGAAACCAGAGAAGGGCACAGAGGATACTCCAGCCCCAAGAGACAAGACCTGGAGCTTCACCCAAACCACCTCAACGTGGCTTGAAGGACCTGGCAAAACCTGCAGGGGAACTTCTTCCATCAGGAGTGGCAACAACAAGCTACAGAAATAGCTTGGCTAACACAAAGACACAAATGAGATGTGTGCTGCTGTTTCACAATCCTCAGGGCACGTAAGGCTTTCAGCAAGACCCAAAGGATTGCACGGCAGAAGACAACAGCACTGACTTCATGGGCACTTGATACTTGGTGAGAATTTCTATCAGTCAAGCACAAAAAGACACAGAGAGACACCAACAGCAGAGCAGTTTGTTACGGGATATTCCACTCTTCTCTCTCACAGAAAGCCAGCTGCTCTCTGGTTTAAGAATAGCAGAGAACTGAAACCAAAACCTTTTAATGTCTGCCGGAGAAAAATCAGAGCTTTAGTGCTTAGAAGTATGCCTGGGGTGAAAAGCCTCCTGCCTGAAAGACTTCAGCTTCAAACAAATGAACTCTCAAGAGAAAGGGCTCAGAAAAAGCAGCAGCAGGCAGCAGCTTCTTTTGCTACAGGTACACGACTAAAGTTTTTGAGAGAGCACAGCAACATGCTGTATAGATGTTAGGGAAATAGGAAATCCTAAATCTGAAAGGAGAAAATTCCAGCAAGATGGAGCTGGGAAAAAAAATTAGGATTTGGAAAGTGAAAGGAGACTCAAAGCCACCACAATTTTACAGAACAGAAGACCCCTTCACCACCTTTTCTGAACATTATTCTGTGCTAGTGTCTTCTTTGTATGGAAGTTATCTCCATAGCATTTCAAGGCAAGTTTTCTCCATAGTCCTCTCACTGAGGACTCTTCTGGTCATTTCTTTATGTATTCTATCAGTGTGTACCTCTAAATGTGACTGGAGAAGGGGGGAGGACTTGAGGAAGATAAGTTATACCTGTATCCACTGAAGAAACTCCAGATGTGCAACACCAGGTCATGCTGCCAAAGCTGGCCTTATTTCTCTTTGCAGATCGAAGATATAACTCACACTTGAAACTGCAGCAGAAGGGCAGTGATTTGATGACAGAACAGCTCCTACTCTAAATGGAGATAAGCCCTTCTGATTGCAGGATTTTCAAATGGCTGCAAAAATGCTGCGTGTTGCAGCAGGCATCCAGAGCTGACTTTCACATGCATTTGACAGATTTAATGAGGTCCAAGTTACACTCTTTTCCAGTTTGTCTTTTCCTAAACGTTTGTCGAAGTCAAAAGGTTAAAAGCAGCTATATTTTCTGCTTCAGGGACCAAGCTTCTGAGACCCATGAAAGGAAACCCTCTCCAGGGTGAAGTCCTAGCACTTGCAGTCCATCTCAGCAGCAGGAGAGCAAGTTTTTGGTGTCCTCAGCTGTCCCCAGGGAACAAGACAGACAAAGCCTCATGCTCTTCAGAAACCTTTGCACATTGTGTTGTGCCTACATCAGTAAAAATATCTCACTGCACCTGCATTCACACGAAGAAGGGGATTGAGTGCGTCACCTTCCCAGCTGCTGGTACAAATCACCAGTAGGCTTGACTCAGAAGGGTACTGCGGTGAAACTGTGGAGCTCCTTCAGTCATGCCCACCAGCCACACGTAGCAAACGGCAGCATCTTACCTATTCCATGTTTTCTGAACTCCTTCACCACTCCAAGGCTTAGGATGTAAGCAACTTGCGTGTCCACAGGAAAATTGGAAGCTAGGATGTCTCCATCCTGAGGAGAGAGATGAGAAGTTATTTAGCAGGCTAACCTGGGGAGGCACGGCAGAAAGCAAGAACCCCAAACTGGAACATCTGAAAATAAGGCAATAGCAGGAAACTTCTCTTAACTGGACAGTCTTAGATGAAGCTCTGGAGAAGACACAGGCACTTAAAAAATCCAAGCATGGTCTGTCTCTTTGGGGTTATTCCTCCTTTCCTATCATCTTCCCAGAGATAGAACACAAATAGTGATATTTCCTTATTATACGCAGTGTTTGTGTGCTTAGGGACAGAAAATACTGGCACTCTTTACCAGGAAGGATTCAATGTGTAAATTCTGGAGTTAACCATCAGTGTCTACATCAATCTAGCAACAGCCTTTACTGCCTGCATGCTCTGTCTGAGCCCTGTGTCATCAGCTGGAGATCTCTGTACTGCTGTAGAGGACAAGGAGCATGTTCTACGGGCTCAATTGCCCGGAGCGGTGTCTGAATAAGCCCGTGGCTTCCAGCTTGGCTGGAACAAGAGCCTTTTGTTAGACTTGCTGAAGATGCAGTTTCTGACTTCGATTAGCTTTGAGGTGAAGCCAGATAGCTGGAGCGAACAGAGCCATGCCACTCACTGCTCTCAGTTCCTATGAACATTAATTGTTTAATCATAACACTGATGGCCTTTTAGAAGTTACACATTCTCTGCACTGCCACTGCTTTTTTTCTAATCCACTTGCCTGTGCTGTTTTCTCTACACTAACCCTGTGGTCTTTTCTCATGCAGTCTTCTTCACCTCTCTGCCACACTGTGTTGTCTCTCCCGGCCTCCAAGCTCGGTTATCCCTGGAGAAAGCTCAGGAGCTTTCTGCAGATGGGTTACCTCCACTTTGTGCTCAAGACAGCAACTGTGGAAATGAAGGAGTTTCTGCAGGAAATCCTAGAAGTGACTCGCCCAGCTCAAGCCTTGCACAAGAAAGAAAGAGGTTCCTTCTCCCACAGCTGTGTGTATCTCAGTCACCAGCGATGAGCCAGCACATGGAGAAGAGCCAGGCAGTCACTTTGGGATTATGGCTGCACCATCTGATGTCCCTGCACAGCACGGCAGGCAGCAAGCTTCCCGTCGGGCCACAGCTGCCTAGCCCCAGCAGGAAGAGATTCTACAACACCAGGCTGCGGGGCAGCCCATGCGCTCAGACACATCCCGCCACCCATGGCCCGTGAGCTGCGTAGCAGCACCTTCTTGGCTTCCGAAATTAACTCAGGATCACTCTGGATGGAGCAGGGGGACAAACGCTCTGAGACGTTCCACCACGGTTAACCATGGCAGGAGGTGGACTATCACGCTGAAGCACCGTTTCGTAGCTTACCTCTTTATGCACCTTTGTTCTGCTCTTGATCTCTGCCACTATCATTCCCACGATGGAGCCTCTATATGTGGCTGCGAGGGAAAAGAACTTCTTGTTGGAAGTAATATCTCGGTACCATGAGTCAGGGTACCTGGGAAGGAAATAAAACCAGGAAAGTGTGGTGACACGGAGCCCACGGGAGCATGTTGCTCAACTGGAAACAGGCAGCAAGACCCTTAAGCGCCATTCACTGGAACTGCAGGGCAACGTATTTCACGCCAGACTCAGGGAGGGAAGCCATACCACCGAACGGACCATCTCCTCCACGGACGGACAGCCAGTCAAGCTAAAGCTCTTGCTACCAATTTAGCTTCTTCCATTAAGTCTGGGTTAGGAAGTTTTTCATTTTTCCTGCCCTAACTGCTGCATGGTACCGATGACCAGTCTGGCCGCACGGTTTCTTTCAGTCACATCTAAGCAGCAATGCAGGCTGCTCATGTAATAATGGCCTCCTGCCTTGCTAAGACAACCACGTTTTCATTTTGTATTCATTGCCCAGAGCTCTCACTTCCATCTTTAGCAAGTTATTTTTAAATGCAAAATCCATCTGCTCTCATCTAAGAGCGTAAGGATCTCATTAATTTGATATGCATGTAAAAAAATACTGTACATTGGTACAAAGAAAAAAAAAAATCACATCACCAGCCTTCAGTTCTCCTCTCCTTCTGCAGCTACTAAAGGGAAACTAGCGTACACTAATTTATTTCAAAGTGAGAGTTCAGCATACCTTGTGTTTAAAAAAAAATCTACAAATTCAAAATATTATGAATGCTTTTGCTGGTTTTGTTATATTTTATACACTCTTAATTACAATCCGCTAAAATCCTCTATAAACCTTCTCAACAAAGCTAAAGAAAAAAAGAGAAAAATCCTTGAAGTGTACAGCTGTAGCTTCCCTGGATGCTTTAAGCCAGAAAGCTATCACTGTCCCCCAGAAAAGCTCTTTATTCTCATGCTTGTGCAGACACAAGCATTTACCAAACGGGGATGTGAGATCAGGTTTAAGCCAGATCTTCACCAGAGCTGTGGGAGCAACAGTGATCCTGAGTAGACGGGCAAGTGCTGCTCAGCCTCCCCCGGGGCTGTTCAGAAAGACGTTCAGGAAGAGCTGCTTGGTGTCGGTTTGGGTCAGCTCTGAGGGTGCTTTCTGGGCACACACTCCAAGAACACAACTCTCTTTCACAAGCACAGGGATGCTGTCCTTTCTCCTGAGAAGCTGATCCACCCCCCTCTAATTAACAAAGCCCATTTGTCTGCCAGAAGCTGCATACGGGAACTTCCCGATGACTTTAGGACCCTGCAGGACAGGCAGTGAAGGGTCGTTACCAGAACTCCACCACAGCACATAAAAGATACAGAATTGCTCTCTTGGCAACAGCCCAGATGGCTGCGGAGCCTTTGGCGTCAGCTCTGAACTGGACCAGTACAGGTTAACACCATTTGTTTTTAGATCCTCGCCACGTCACACCCCAAACCAGTAACGTACTCTATTGGGAACCAGTCGCCACAGAGCTGTTTCACCGTGTCTATGTCATCGTGGCAGAGAAGACGCAGGTTTACGTCCGTAAGTGCAGTCGGGGGCACCTCCTCTGTCATTCACGCCTGCAAGAAAAGAGAGTTCATTAGCAATGGCGAAGCACAGATTCTCAGCCCTCAGCCAGGCTTCTGCGCAAAGGCAGCAGGAGGTTCTCAGTATAAATGAAGTTGTTTTTCCTAGCAGCATGAGTTTTCGAGAAGCAACTCAAAGGCCTGTTGCCCGCAGGATAAGCATGGCTCCCTTCCCAGCCCGAACCACCCTGCTCCCTGCAAGCACAGGCCAGTGATGCCGCGTGTGAAGAAGCACAAGGCACCAACTCCTTCCCAGAAGAGCTCAGGATGCTGCATTAAATAAGCCAACAACGTGCCAAGTGTACCTTATGTGGCATGGAGCTCTTCAAATGTCCATGCAGGACGAACGCGTCGTTAAAACAAAACTGAACAAACAGCTTAAAAAGGAAGCACTGCTAGAAGAACCTTTATAAAGTCCTCTTACACAATGCTGTCATCTCCAGTTAGTACACATGCAGAGGATTCAAATTCTTTAAAATGTTAATGTTGGTTAATTTATGCTGGTGAAAGGAGATCTAGTTTCATTTCCCCTCGCTCCCACAGGCTACAACTCCATAAGGGCTGGCTTTCCAGCCCGGCAGAGAGTACTCAGATACAAAAGTCCCAAGATACCCTTTTGTTTCACCATAGCACTACCACGATCCTGCTACCCACGTACAGGACACTCACTCCAATATCTTCAGTCTCTTTTACCAAGGTACCAGAGCGGAAAAAAGCAATAAATAACTAAAGCGATTGCAAAAGCATTTGTAGCGCAGATGCCTGAATGAAGAACAGATCTTGAGAAGAGGCTTTATGCAGGACAAAGCTGCCCACGAGGCACCGCGCACACAGAGCAACCGAGGCAGGCAGAGACAGGGCAGCTGCAGGGGTCGGCTCTTTCTTGGGCCACCTGCAGTTCCCCATCCACAGCACTGTCTCCCTCACTCCAGCCCTTCTAGTCCCAGGTCAAAGAACCAGAACTGGAATGCAAAGGAAAAAAAACCAAACAAAACCAACCACAGCCTTCATTGAAGGAGTTGATTGATTTTGTTCTTGCTTTCTTTTTCCAATTTTAAGAGGCTCAAATCTTGGTTTCAAAATGCCAAGTTATAAGGTGTGCCCTCCTGTTGAGAGGGATGCTCAGCTCTGCCGTTCCCTCGTTTTGAAACTCAGAGACTTGAGATGGAACAAACACACTCCCCTCAGGGCTAGACAGGCCATCTGAGCAGTTTCATGCAAAAATCGTGTCACCTCCATAACACACTCTGTAACTGGCAAAGACACACAAAAGGAGTAGGCACAGCAACGATCTCAGTTTGATATGTTTGACAGCGTGTAACCGTGTGCGATTGCTCTCCTAAGAATTTGGAAACACCACCTTCCACTGTACCCCCCAAAAAAACCAAGCTAAGCCATAAAATCCACATTCCACCCCTAAATTTCTCTTTTAAGGTACATAAGCTAGCTTTCTTCTGCAATTCCCCTGGAGGAACAGGTCCAGAAGAGCTCCCTCTACCACCGGTTTGTGTGCAACTTGGAACACATCAAACAGCCAATGTATCAACAGCAGAAAAGACACGATTACACTCCATTATTGTCTAGAGAAATGTTTGCCAGCCCTTCTGCCACATGGGCAGAAACAATGGCAAAATAAAGCAGAGGTCAAAGGATGATCTCCTGCAGCCCTTGAAAAAGATGAAATGGGGTGGGTTTCGTCAAGCAAGGGGGCCTTTCCTCCTCAGACTCAGTGAGTGGTCCTACATGTTTCCCTGAGAAGGGTACCTGAGGGGATCTGTATATTGACACGGATCACTCGTTCTTCTCCAAAGAACTCCTTAAAAACAACTGTGGTGATTTCACAGCCTGTTCTAGGACTGTAGCTGTGTATTTACTGAGCAGCCTACAGGTTTCACAATCAGTCCAGATGCTAGTTTCAAAACAATGCACCTAAAAAAAAATACAAAACCTGTACTCCTTGCGGCTTTTAAACCTAATTTTACACTCCTAGAACTGGCTCAAGCCCTCTGAGGCTAGACTCTGAATCTGTCCCCTGTTGCAGCAGCGAGCATGCTCTCCACCACCAGCCCCCGGTGATCTTTTCACACAACTCAGCTTTACCCTGAAGGAAGGACACGTTCACTTGCTCTCGTTGATCTGATCTGTCTGAGGTAGCTGACGCGCAGCAGTGAGGATCCCAGTCCCACTCGCGCACCCACACACTCCCCCCATCCTTGCCCAGACCCTTTGCTGAACCATTTCAGAGCTGTGACCCACTGCAAGATCATCAAGCGAGGGCAAAATTGTTTGTAGGCCAGAATTGCTTGGCAAAACCTCGGGTAGTCTGAGGTAGACTTTGCAGGGGGAAAAAAGAGGAAGGAGGAGCGAGCAAGCACGAACAGTCAGGGCTGCTTTGGGCACAGCGAAGCTCCAAGCCCCGATACATCGCTACGTTAGCGGGCAGTAAGCAACACTCAGGTTTGCAACTGCAGTGCTCTTTCTCACATATTTTATTTTTCTTGAGATGTTTCAATGCTCCTGTAAGGCAACACCACTTCTCAGTCAATACTCTTAGCATTAATAAATCAGAGGTAAATGAAACAACCATGACAGAGCCACATTCTTCCTAATGAGTAGAAAAGGCCAGAGCCTGGGAGCACTCTTAGCCAGCAGCTGCTGCAGGAGAGGCAGAGCCAGCACAGGACACATTCTTGCAAGGATTAGTTCATGTTTATTTAACACTGTATTCTCAAAGAGCTAGGCAAGCATTAGGCATTATCCTGTAGCTGAAGCCAGACTCAAGTAATCCATGACTGCTCTGTTTAACAGGGTAATTCCCCTCCCCTCAAATTCAGAGAGCCATTTCCCAGCCCCGGCTGTGTTTGCAGGGACTCGCTCCATCCGCTTTGCATTCTGTGACCCAATCCGGACGCTCTTACACATTTAAATAACGTTTAGGACACCTGCCCTGTGTCCTGCCACAAGGTTTCAGGAGAGCAGACCTGTGCATCTTCCTCCCCGGCCAGGTGTTGCTCCTGCCAGAGGAGCTGCAGATGACCAAGGAGGTGGTGGAGGTGGCTGCTGTGACCAAGAGAGAATAATTCCCAGGCAAGTCAATTCTTTTGATACCCAAGTGACAGCCTCTGGCTCTTCACAGATATCTGAGCAAACACTCAAGACCCAGATCCTGGCCCTCTGCAGAGCCTGTGGCTTGCTCTAACTAGCAGAGCTGGATTCCTGAACAAAAGCCTCAGCTAGCACAGTCGCAAGAGTATCACTTTTAGAAAGAAAGAATTTCATAGTGTAGTGTAAAATACAACCCTGTGACTCAATGGAAGTTAAAAGGGCCTTTAGGGGGTTAGAGGTAGCTGCAACACCGACACCAAGTTCTGATCTTTGACACCAGGTGTGGTTGCTGTGAAGGAAAACATAGGCTCCAGCCACCTGCAATTAACTGAAGGAGCTCCACAGCTGTTTTTGTAAACCAAAGTGAAGTTACCTTATTTCTTCTAATGTTTTTTTTTTCCTCAGGTGTCAGCCTTTTGTTCACGTGAAGGCCATGGTCTGGGAAGTGGCGTGGTGAACATCACCCAAAGCCTCTCCACCCAGCAGGGCAGAGTCACCATTCATTTGTGGCAGTTATAAAATGAGCCAACATTTTGGGGTTATGAAGAAGGGATTGTGCAGTTAAACATCTGAAAAAGCTCTCAGGACACCCCTTTCCAAAATATCACAGTTAGCAATGAGTTGAACTAGAAACTGAGCATTTAATCCCTGTTCCTACCTAAAAGCTGCAGATATTAACATACAACAAATTATTTTCAAAAATACTACAGAAAAGTAAAAGGTTTTGAGCATTACTACTAGTCTTCTGCCTTGTTCTGCTGACACAAATCCAACAAAACATTTTATCCTTAAGTATATTAGGTAGCTGCAGAGGAACTTGTCAAATTTTCACTAAAAATATTTAGCAGTAATGGAAGTTAGATGAAAAGAAATAGTAAGTATGCTACTAAATAAGCCAACTTAACATATAATTTTTAATTGAAGCACAATTGCAAGGCCTAAACTTACTAGTTAAAAATAACGTCATAAATCTCTGGCATCAATAAGCTCTAGCTTTAATGTGCTAAAGAACAGTGTTTCACAATTCTGTCTAAAAGGCAGAGGAGCCTTTAGCTTCCAGCATCAGCCCAAGAGAGAGTCAGGACTCCACAATTATTATCCACATTCACTCAGGACAATGAGCCAAAGATGAGTCCTGACCTATTTCTACCATCAATACATTCAGGTCTTGGTTGCTATCAGGTGCAGGGGCAGTTTCTTTACTTGATCGAGAGATGTCACATCTAAGAAACCTCAATTCAGGCTTTTCTCAAGAGCAGGAAGTTTTCTTACTCTCATAGAATTCTTGTATAAAAAAAATAAATCTACATAATACTATATTTCTAGAGAAACTGAGGTAGCCACACAGAATCAGCACTCGATCCAACAGTGTGTTCAAATGCAAGATGAAGCCTGAGGCTTAACAGAATTTGGCAGATAGCTGCTTAATTGCATCTGAAAATACCTACAGAAGGCTGGCCAA
>NW_009704418.1:14304-19277 GCF_000703405.1 Apaloderma vittatum
GGTTCAGCAAGTTAAAGATTTCCCTTATTTAGCACTATTAGATGTCTTCTAACAATGCTTCTGCCTTGTGCGTTCTGTGCAAACGAGCTGGATTTCAGAATGCACAATCACAAGATGCTGGTTTTATGAATTTTTATTTGGACTTCAAATTCCATCCAGATAAGCTCATGAAAACCCCAAATAAAAATTTTATCACAGAGCAACAAATATCACTGAATTCCTGGCAGAATAAGAGCAACATAATCTAAGACTAAAGCTAAACAAATACTAACTCGAATCATATATGTATATGAGCTTCCAATAAGAGGTGCATTGGCCTCAAATTTAGTGCTCACAAAAAAAACACAGCTAGAAGGAATCTTCTTCACTTCCAGAAACAAAGCTGGTCTGAAGTTTATAAAAATCTTTTGCTTTCTCATTTAAACGCTACTTGAAATCAATTAATTCTGAACACAAAGGAGGAAAGCTGCAGGAAAGAATAAAGAAAAACAAGTGGATTTTTATAAAGGGATCCTCTGATTCAGGAAGCAGTGTCCTAAAAGACACATGGCCAACCGCTCTGGTATCACCAGCACCTCTGTCGTTAAACGGTGCAGACCCACATTTTCTTGGGGTGAAGATTTTTCTCCTCCTGGAATTCAAACATCTCCCTCAAGCAACACTTCAGCTGGATTACAAAGGATTACCTGCTGTCACTTCGCAGAAGGAAAAGATTACATTCTTCCAGACAACTACCAAGTACGTGCCACGCGGGGGCCAGGCCTGAGAAACAGCAACGACGCCCCCCAAATCTGCTCTGCGAAGCTGGCACGGCACGCGAGGCAGCCCTTCCGCCGGCCACGGGGTCACGTCTCTCTGCCTGCAGCTGCGTGTTCGTGCCCAGCACTTCAGCCACGGACATATGCACAGTAGCTGTATTTTACTTTACAGGAGCAGACCATCTGCTCGGCACAGACTGGCAGATACTCCCTGGAAGATGTGCATGCACGCATGGCGGGTCAGAGATGGATTTCCTTACATGTGGTACCTGCAGCAGAGGTCTTGCTCCCATGTTGCTGCCCAATCCTTGTTTGCAACTTTGGTGCTGACTGTCTTCACATCCCAGCAAGACAAGATTTCCAGGAAAAAAATAATTTTAATGACATCCAGCCTCCTCTCTCACTTGTAAATAAAGAGGATAAAGCCAAGCCCTGACAGAATTTCAAGAGCTACTCAAAATACAGGGCCGGCACATGTTAGCCATGACTGAGCATCACCGTACTCAAAACAGACACAAACTCTGCTGTTGTTTGGGAGTATCACTTCAAGAACGCCAGCAGGAGCTTTCACAGCTTTAAGTCTGCCTACCTTGTGCCATCTGGCCCTGGGGATTTGATTTACATTAAACCATTCAATCCAAACCAGTCAAAGGTCTAATTCCAACAAAGCAGTAAAGATTTCCCTTTTACATTTCATTTTAAGCTTACTATGTTTTTAGGTTACTGGTCTCACAGGGAATGTTCCATACGACACCACTGTTACCAAGCTCCTTTCATTTAACACAATAAAATTGGGACTGGATTTGAAAACATGATGAATTCATTACTAAGAATCTCAAAGAGGCACTTCTAAGACTTAGGGCAACGCTACCAAAGCAACAAGAGCCAATTTTTTTAAGATAATTTAAGTGGTTGGCTTCATACCTCCTAGGTACTACTTCAAGTTTGGTCACAGGGTAAAAAAAAATTAGGTTGGAAGGACCCTTTGGGGTTTAACGCAACTTAAATCAGGTTGCCCAGGCCCACAGCCCCATGTAATGTCAGTGAGGAGCAAATCTCCTCACCCTCCTGGGGCTCAGACCAGTTCCTTTGCACCCAAGGGTGCAACTGGAAAGCTGCGGTGTTAAACGTGCAGCCTACAGCAATACAACCCCTCTGCTACGTGTGCAAGACAAGCAAACCTCTCTATACTACTCACTACATTCTATTTATCTCATTTAACGCTTCTGCTCCTTCTAGGAATCCCATGCAGGTGGATTTCGAACAAGAAACACACAAACCCCAGAAGATACAGTCCTCTACCTTCCCAGTACGTTATGCAAACTGACAGAACTTGGAGTTCACACAGTCACGAGCAGAAGGGTGATCGTTTCACCTCCATTCCTGCACCACATCCCACAGAAGCGCTGCCTGAAACCATCATCCCTTAACTCCCTACATTAGCAGAAGCAGATGTTTGGATTGAGCAAGACTGAATGGGAAATCTAGGACATAACTGATTTTGTGCCTTGATCTGAAAATAACATGGTAACGTGGCTGGAGACAGGCTCCGACGCCAGATTACATAATTTCAGAATAGTCCGTATCACTTTGTGATCCAGCCATGCTGTTTTTCTGACATTTCTACCAGAACTACAAGTGCTGAGCTTTAGAGCCCCTTTGTGGACATTTAGGCACTCAGGGACACACACTAGCTCAAGGCTTTGAGCTCCTCATTTTTTAAACTCCCTCAGCAGCAGCTTCCTTCTGTGCAAAGAGCTGCCCTTCTCAATCACCTCCCTCTGCACAATCTCCTTGGCTGTCACATCCTGAAGACATGCCATTAGCCCTTTGCCTCTAAAGCACTCCCTCAGCACAAATGAACTTTTCCCCAGGACATCACTCTGGAGAAAGGAGTTTGTCAGCGCCCGGACTTTCTTCCCCAGTAAATCCATTTAGGGCAGTGTGCCCTACCAGCACACTCCCACGGTGGAGGAGGGCAAAATCCAGTGAGCTTGGAGAATAATGTGTTATAAAGAAAGCTGAATTTATCTCAACACCAGGGAGGCTGGAGGGTAACCTTGGGTTTAGGTAAGACAGCTGCACCAGTGAACGGTCAATGCAATGAGACAATTAAGAGCAAATAATGTCTTCCTGAGCTAGCCAGACTAGCACAGGGGAGCACATACCCAGCTGAGTGCAAAGTACAAAACCTGGACAAATTAAAAGAGCAAACTTTGGAGAAAGAAAAGGGCCTGAGCTGACTTCAAGCTGTGTATTTCTTCCCAGTGACTGCATGCACCGAGCACTGTGACAGCGAACACCCAGAGACCAGTAACAGGTATCACATTTGTATTGCAACTGCTGTACTGTGCTCCTGCTGCAATTTCAGCATGTTGCTGCACCACCCCGCTAAATCAAAATCCCACTTAACACCAAATATACCAAACGAGTAAATGTGATATTAAATCCTCCTCACCTGGAGTATCTGCAAGAGCCTGGCCAGAGCACATTGGACTCAGACAGCCAGGAAGGCAGCAGTGTCCTGCACAACCTGGGAAAACCCATCCTGGCACTCAGCCCTCTTCCCACAGGCTCACTCCACACTGCTCAGCCTACTTTCCCCTCAGCTCTGACATTCTGAAAACATCACCCTAAGAAACGTTCTTGTGCTTTGTCCCCAGCTCTGCACTCCATTTGCCATTATGCCCAGACTGAGGTGTGCACACCACAGGACTAAAAGCCTGAAAGCCAAAAACACGGAATCACAGTAATTAACACTTTGGCCTCCTGCCATGAAGGATCAGGATTTGAAACAGACTCCACAAAAGGATATTGAGAAATGAGAAGGCAAAACGCAGTTCTACCTGCACAGCAAGCCGCGGTTATTTACTTGAAATCAAAACACTTACTGTTAGTGAAATCCCTTTATACTTGTATCCCTGATCCTCCTGCACACTTGGAAGTTTGATTTGACAGTCTTCCAGCAGCAGAAACGTCAATGTTTTGCATGCGAGTTCCTCTCTGGGCTGTTCTTTTACCCTACAGCTCTAGATATTTTTCTGAAGCTGTAGATTTCACAGGAGCTGGTACCCGAATACAATGTCTCTAAAATATGCTGCAAAAGGCACAGCTTCCTGCTGCCCCAGATACAGCAATTCCTCCGGGGAATGGCAAACAAGAATCTCTAAGAGGGTTTTGCCGTTAAATCTTTTCTTGTTAAGACGCGGAAAAGAAAATCTGCTTTGTGACAGTAGCACTGCAGGGAGTTAAAACCAAAGGGTCACAACAGAGGCACATTTACAACACGAAGCTTGCTAGAAGAGAGATCTAAGACCTTGCAAATGCCAAAAACGCGGCACGTTTCCAATAGGCAGCTGCTCCTCCAGAAAACAAAAAAAACCCACCCCAACAACTCATCATACACGCAAGCCTGCTGCCATTTCCGAATCAGAATAAACAGCTACACAGAAATGTATGTAGTGACTAAAAATAACAGCCAGAAATTCAGCCTAGTATAGCACAGACACTGGGAGAGGGGAATTTGAGAGTGCCTCCATTTCCTAGACACTGTCCTCACCACAAACAAGGTGCTTTAAAAAAAAAAAAAAAATAAAAAGGTTGAAAAGAACATTCCTTCCCTAGTTAGCAGACAAGCACCCTAAACTTGCACCTCTCTAAGATCCCAAATTTAAAATTTGAGCCAACAAGGCTCCTTTTCCTGTTCTTTCTCAATTCTAGCATGAGACACCCAGGTCTGACTTGAAAACCCCACTGCTAGAGTTTTAAGCTAGTAACATTTAAAATGGATTCTGGATAGATGTGTCTGCTCTTACATCCACAGTAGTAAGTTGAAAAAGAGAAATTAGGAACTTAATTGAAAGCTAATTTGAGCAGGTCCTGTTCCTACCTTTCTGCAAGGAAGACAGTGTGTGTGGGGGGAATGCAGTGTGAGACAAGAAGCTCAGTCTTTCTGCAACACCCTGCACTGAAGCCATCAGACACGCTGTGACTGGTTAAATAAAAACAGGAAGACAGGAGTGATATCACTCTAATAACGATTTTGAATAGCGCTTAACTTGCAGGTTTGTAGAAGAAGCTCTCAGCTAAGACAGAACTGTCTCTGCTGTTTACACTGAACTGCTTAGCCCAATTGTTTCTTTAAAAGCATCTTAGTATCAGAGGAAGAAAGCATTAACAGCAGCTGATTGCACCAAGTAACCAAAGGGCATTCCT
>NW_009704418.1:19295-21232 GCF_000703405.1 Apaloderma vittatum
CAGCAGCCTGTGAGGAGCAGGAAGGCAGAGTCCCCAGAGTTCTGAACCAACTGCAAACCACTCGCAAGGAAGGCCCTGGTTGGTACCAGTAACTCTTCAGGTATTTACAACAGCACTGTCATCGAGAGTCAGCCTGTGCAACCACAGTTTCACCTGCTCACATTGTAAACTGGGCTGGGAATGGCAGAGAGGTGGAAAACAGCAAGGAAGAGAGAGGATGGCTTCTGGGGCAGCAGGACCAGTTCACATGAGCTGTTGGGCTAAGATACCACTAAGATACTACCGACCGGCTTATCAGACTATACTGGCCCAACATCTATATTCATAACACACACCCCAAAAAACCCTCCACGAAGGAAAAAACACCCCCAAATGCAAATAAAGATCATCCTTACTGGGAAAGAAATAACAACAGACATGAAAGAAGTATCAGACTTAATTAACAAAAGTAAATACACATACTATGCTAAAGGCTCTTTCAGCTTCCAACTACAAAAGCCCATTTTTCTGAATTCCACTGTCAGTTCCCTCAACGTTTCATGATGTCTGAGGCCAGCTCAGATACCAAAAGACACAATGACACCACTCCGGTTTAGGAGAAAAACCAACCCAAATTAACAACGCCACAGGTTTTAAGAGGGCATTCACAGGACAGCCACTCACCAGTTACTCAGACTTGCTTTAACTACATCAAGCAACCGAGAGAAACAACAGCTACTTCAAAGAACAAAACGACATACTAAAATGGCACTTACGCGCTACTGTATATTTCTTTATTTGCTACCAGGCATATAAATACTAATCAAAGGACCACTTTACATGACAGAACATAACCTGCAAGATAAAACTATCTACTTTAAAAGCTTGGTACCAGGAAGCACACAGTCTTGTTTCTTCTGATGAGGGTGAGGCTGTTCCAGTGTTATCTTGTAAATGAAGAACTCACACTCTAATTATAACACATTGGGAGAGAGCCACCAGCTTTTTTTAAAAAAAGCTCAGTTCTGAGAAATCTGCTAGGATTTATTCATACAAACAATTGATTTATTTAAAGAAATACCATGCATTTATATTCCTGAAAAGCTACCAGAAATGTCCCTCATAAAACCTTCTGAGAAAACTAAGATGCGCTAAGGATAGTCCACGGGAGAGTAAATGAAAGGAAGCAACTCTAGAATGAAAACATAGCAAAAAGAGATTCCAGCTATAATCCATTCATCAATTCATAAAAACTAGATGGAAGAAGAGATGAATAGGTCTGCAACACAACTGGCTGATGATCCTTGGGGAAAGGGCACATATTTCCAGGACAGTAAAATCTAAAGCTGTTCACAGTTGAAGAAAGCTCTTGTGATGCCCAAAAAAACCTCATAAAACAGTAGATAAAATAAGTTACAGAATGTAAGGGGTTGGAAGGGACCCCTGAAGATCATCTCGTCCAACCCCCCTGCCAGAGCAGGTTCACTCAGAGCAGGTTGCACAGGACTGCATCCAGGCAGGATTTATGAATCTCTCCTTGAGACAGAGACCCCACGAGCTCTCTGGGCTGAGGTTCCAGAGCTCGGCCACCCTCAAACTACAGAAGTCCCTCCTCACGTTTAGATGGAGCTTCCTACGTTCAAGTTTGTGCCTGTTACCTCTTGTCCTGCCACGACTGAAAAGAGACTGGCTCCATCCTCCTGACACCCACCTCTTAAGTCTTTATAAGCACTGATAAGATCCCCCCTCAGTTTCCTCCGGACTAAAAATCCCCCTCAGCCTTTCCTCGTAAGAGGAAATTTCTACCTCCCTAATCACTTTCGTAGCCCTTTTCTATATCCTCTCCTGCAGTTCTCTGACAGAAGTTACTAGATTTGAAAAAAAAAGAAAAATAACACATTCTGGAGAAAGGCAAACTTTCCCAATCTGTGTAAACCACTAAAAATCAGGGTCGGGGG
>NW_009704419.1:0-2193 GCF_000703405.1 Apaloderma vittatum
GTTGACATGTGTTGACCCGTGTCACTCCACGTCAGTCCAGGTTGACCCGTGTTGACCCACGTTGCTCCGTGGGATCCATGTTGACCCATATTGACTGATCTTGACCCACGTTGATCAAGCGTTGACCTACGTTGACCCGTGTCGCTCCACGTCAGTCCACGTTGACCTGAGTTGACCCATGTTGACACACGTTGCTCCGTGGGATCTGTGTTGACCCATGTCAGGTTTGACCCACGTTGATGGGTCTTGACCCACATTGATCAAGCGTTGACATGTGTTGACTCATGTCGCTCCACATCAGCCCATGTCGACCTGTGTTGACCCATGTTGACTGGTCTTGATCCGTGTTGATCAAGTGTTGACATGTGTTGACCCGTGTCGCTCCACGTCAGTCCACGTTGACCCGTGTTGATACCTGTGTTGACCCATGTTGACACGCGTTGCTCCATGGGATCTGTGTTGACCCATGTTGATCAGGCATTGACATGTGTTGACCCATGTCACTCCACGTTGACCTGAGTTGACCCGTGTTGACACGTGTTGCTCCGTGGGATCTGTGTTGACCCATGTCAGGGTTGACCCATGTTGACGGGTCTTGACCCACATTGATCAAGCGTTGACATGTGTTGACCCGTGTCACTCCACATCAGCCCACGTTGACCCATGTTGACCCACGTTGCTCCGTGGGATCCATGTTGACCCATATTGACTGGTCTTGACCCACGTTGATCAAGCGTTGACCTGTGTTGACCCGTGTCGCTCCACGTCAGTCCGCGCTGACCCATGTTGACACGTGTTGCTCCATGATGACCAACGCTGACCTGGCTCACTCTTGTGTTTACTCACGTTGACCCGTGTCACCATGTGGGGACCCACGTCCGCCTCTGTTGCCTCGAGCGTTGACCCACGTTGCTCTGCGTTGCTTCATGTTGACCCGTCTTGCTGTTGATCCCATTGACCTGTGTTGATCCACACGGGTGGCTCCATGTCAACCCACGATGACCTGTTGTGGCCCATGATCACCCGTGTCACTCCATGTCACCTGGCGTGTGTTGACCTTCATCCATGCACATCCCTCCCTTTCGACCCATGTTGATCCGCTGCTTCGTGTCATCTGCTGGTCCCCGTTGACCCACGGCGATTCCTGTTGACCCATGGTGATCCGTGTTGACCCGTGTTGAGTAACTTGTGTCGCTCCGTGTTGACCTGTCGACCCGTGTTGATCCTTGTTGACCCATCAACCTGTTGCTGTGTTGATCCACGGTGACCTGTGTTCATCCATGGTGACCCACGTTGATCCCTGTTGACCCGTATTGATCCACGTTGACCCGTGTGGATCCATGTTGACGCGTTTCAATCCATGTTGACCTGTCAACCTGTGTTGTTCCATGTTGACCTACGTTGACCCACGTTGACCTGTCAACCTCTATTGTTCTGTACTGACCTGTGTCGATCCGTGTTGACCTGTAATTGATCCACGTTGATCCGTGTTGACTCACGTTGAACCACGTTGGCCCATATTGATCCATGTTGACCTGTATTGACCCACATCGATCCATATTGACCCACATTGTTGATCCACATTGACCCATATTGATCCACGCTGACTTGTATTGATCCACCTTGACCCACGTCAATCTCTGCTGACCCGTATTAATCCGTGTTGACCTGTAATTGATCCTCGTGGACCCGTATTGACCCACATTGATCCATGTTGACCCACATGGTTGATCTACGTGGACCCATCTGGACCCACGTTGATCCACGTTGACCCATGTCGATCTGTGTTGATGCATATTAATCCATGTTGAGCCCATTGATCCACATTGATCCATGTTGACTCGTATTGATCCACGTTGACCTGTATTGATCCACATTGACCTGTAATTGATCCACCTTGATCCATGTTGACCCATGTTGATCCTTGTTTACCTCTGTTATTTCATGTTGACCTGTAATTGATCCATGTTGATCCGTATTGGTCCTTGTTGACCCACACTGACCCACATTGTTGGTCCACGTTGACCCGTACGGACCCGCTTTGCTCCGTGTTGACCCGTGTCGATCCGTGTTGACCCTTATTAATCCATGTTGCCCTGTAATTGATCCGTGTTGACTCACGTTGACCCACATTGACCCACATGGACCCATGTTGATCCATATTGACCCGTGTCGATCCGTGTTGACCCTTAT
>NW_009704420.1:0-1041 GCF_000703405.1 Apaloderma vittatum
GGCAGAGCCTCGTGGGGTTGAGATAAAAACATATTTTTAATGATGAAATATAAATCATAACAATTACAGCAGTATTTAACCAGATATAACACGAGTAATAGGTAATGGGAACGTCTCACCACCCAGACTCCAAGAGCGGAGCAGAGATGAGGAAAAGAGAGAGAGAGAGATGCGGAAAAGAGAGAGGGAGACTCTCGCCCTGAGCAGCTCCCTTTATATAACCCAAGCATGAAATCATGATGGTATTGTTTATCCCCTTGGCTACCAGCTAGTTTGGTTCACCTACCCCACCTAGCCTCAGCCCCCAGCGAAAATTAACCCTATCCTAGCTGAACACAGTACAGTGAGGCAGGATTGACCCTGAGCCAGTCCATGGTGACTGTTCTTCTCTCTCCGGTGCTGAATCTGAACTGTAGGCCCTGAACTGAAGTTGATTTGTTGATGAACGTCACAATCCCACCCTATACAGTATTAATCACGTATGTAAGGTATGGAGACTCTATTTTAGCATATATACATAGCTATTCCAATGCCAATGTGTAAAATCTTGGCTGTAACACTAAATGTGTGGTGGGAACCAGCAGGGTGACATTTCTTTATCTAAAGGCCAAGTGCAAGGCTGGGAAACTGGCTGCCTCTTGCTTTGCTCAAAGTGTACTACAAGACCTGAGGCCAGAGGCCTTGCTTAGGTGAGAAATATGTGACCAAGGACTGAAATAGGTAGGGACATCCTCTTATATTCTTCCTTTAGCCCTGATCAGGCTGTGGGAGGAATTCAATGGAGCAAATATTACCAGATGTTCCGTAGTTGATGTTAAGTAAGATAATAGTATAAAAGCTGGACCCTCTCGCAGTGAATTCGGAGCCCTCATCTAAGAGTAGATGCACTGCGTAGGACTTCCCAATTGCCGAGACAGTTCTCCAGAACCCTTGCTGCAACAAGGATTTCCCAGCAACTGGGCATCTGGATGATAATATCAGAGCCAATGGTACTGAAATTTTGTTAATACCTATGGCTAACCCTATGTAGTAATGATTAGG
>NW_009704421.1:0-3584 GCF_000703405.1 Apaloderma vittatum
AGAGGCCGGCCCAGCCCTAACCCTCGACAGCCATTGGTTGATTTCTGGCTGATTTGACAGCAAGGCACCACTCCTCTCATACTGCATCCTCACCAGCTTTAGGAAAAATCAAAGGCTGGGTAGAGGAAATAGCCCCAAATTAGAAATCAGTTGATGGGTAGAACCACTTCATGAGCATGATGATACCTCTGCCAGCTGGAACACTTCAGCTATACCCCCTGCAGTGGTACAAGCTGGGGATACTGGCTGGGAGCAACTCTAGCAGGCAGTGATACATCCAAGAGCCCACAACATGTTTTAGCAGCAAAGGTGACCAGCAACATCCTAGACTCTCCTAACAGAAACATGGACAAGGAAAACTACTTTCCCTCTTTACTCAGAACCTGTTAGACCACATCTAGGTACTGTGTCCAGTTTTGGAACACCCTAGTACAAGAAAGACATCAGTGTACTGCAGCAAGTTCAGAGAAGGGCACCCAGAACAGTCAGGGCTAGAGCACTTACTCTACAAGATGAGGTTGAGGGACCAGGGCAGGATCATCTGGGGGAAGAAGGAGCTTCAGGTGGTCCTAACAGCAGTCTCCCTGTGCCTGTGGGAATTGGAGGAAAACCAAGGAGATGGTGTTGAGCTCTTCAAAGTGGTGCAGGGCAAGAGGGCAAGGCCAGCAGACATAAGTTGAAAGAAGAGAGGTTTGGAGTGGATATAAAGGAATGAATTTTTCATCTGGGGATAGCCAGACAGTGGAGAAGGTTGCCCAGAAAGGCTGTGCAGCCTCCATCCTTGTTGGTTTTCAAGATTTAGCAAGAAAAAAACTTGGAGCAAACTGATATGATGGCATAGTTAACTCTGCTTTGAGCAGGAAGTTGGACTAGAGACCTCCTTAACTCCTGTGATCCCTCAGCTTTATACTGAATATCATGTTTATGGAATGGATTACTCTTGTTGGTCACCTGTCCTGTCTATTACTCACCAGAGGTGCAACCTTTTACTTCCTTGTGACCCCATTTACTTTCCAGCACTGCCCCAAGATCCAGCAGTGACCTTAGTCACTACAGGAGCAAGTATAAGCAAGAGCCTTTCCGCAGCCCAGTCTCAGACGGTAACATCAGGTATCACTTCTAGTAACAGACACTGTCTGCAAAAACATGCTGGTAACTTCAGAAAGTTCAGCCTCTTAGAAGAGACTGAGCTGAAAAGTAAAATATCAGTGAACAAAATTGATTCTGTTTAGCTCAAACCAGGACATTTAACCACTGTGATCCCTCAGTTTCATACTGAATATGACATATATGGAATGCAATACTCTTGTTGATCACTGTAAGGCTGACTTACTGGCTGAAGTGGCTGCTCTTCAGATGATCTCCTGTTGATCTATGATCCCTCTCCAGGCATCTATTGCTGGCCCTGACAGCAAACTGGTGGGAGTGGGATGGATTGAGGTTTCCCTCACCCAGCAACTTTAGTTCACAGCCATGTTCACTACCCTGGCAAGCCTATGACCAAAGATTAGCTCCCAGTAGGTTTTTCGAATTGAGTCCCATGGAATAAGTAGCAGAACTCCTGGCTGTGGTACCAGTCCCATAAGCAATTGTTGGTTTGCCAGATATGACTGTCCCTTTCAAAGCCCATCCCTTTGAGAGGATTGATAAGAAAACCTGCCTGTTCTCCAGAGTCCCTTACCACTGCCCTCAGGGCTCTGTAATCCTTCTTGATATTCCTCAGACTGCTCCTGGCTGTATCACTGCAGGTCACTTGAAACAGCAGCAAGCAGATAGTAGTGGCTTGGTAGTCTCTTGGTGACATCCCTGAGACGAGCCCCTGGTAAGCAGTGCACCTCTCCAGAAATTGTGTCAGGTCAACAGAGGTGCTTCTGTCCCTCTCAGAAGAGAGACATCTGCTACTGTCACCCATCACCTTTTCTTAGTTGTGCTGGCTGTTATATGGGGAGCAGATCGGGCTGCCTTGCTCAGTTCCAGTGCCTCCCCTGATGTGAGGGGTCCTCTTCAGCCTGTAGAGCAGTGAAGAAGTTCTGCAAGGGCACCTCAGGCTTTGGGGGAAGTCTCTTCCTCCAGCGGGGCCTCGCTGTTGCAAGCTTCCACTCTTCTGTGTTGTTAGTCCCTCTCCCTTCCGTGTATGCGAGTAGGGGAATTTTGGGGTATTTGACCATGGACTGTGGGTCCACAATAATGATCAATAACATTTTATGTAATAAACTTTTCTTCTTAAATATTTCAAAGAAACTTAACTTGCAATGGTACACAATCTGAAATTAGTTCCCTGACAGTCTGTCACAGTATCAGTTTCACTTGGGAAAAACTAATTAAATGTGAGTTCTCTTTGATGCAAGAAATAAATGTATTATAATCGCTCACCCTACAGGCAGCCCAAGTGCTTAATTATACATAGCATATGCATGGCATGACCAAAATCTGTTGGCTTTTCCATGGGTGAGAAGTAGCAAGAGACCAAACTGAAACAGGTGATCAAGAACTTTTGGGTGCATACCCCATTTTTAATGATGTTTAAGCACTGATTATTCCCAAAAATAGGTAGGAAGGGCAGAAATAAGAATATGGTCACCAGAGGCAGTTTCTCTACTCAGTGTAGACTTTGTGGCACTTTCTTCACTCAGCAGAGAAAGCACTTGGCCAACATCATAGCTCCCTAACAGAAAATTTGAGTGAGGTTCCTTAGATGGGCTAATATGAATGTGTGCCATGGCTTCCAGCAAAGTCAATAGGGCTGTTTTCCTTTGAAACATGCTACATAGCAAACTGCATGCAATTCAATTTATCAGCTTTAGAGGAGCAAAGGGCTGAGTCAACTCCACTGGATTGCTTCCTCGATGCTCCTGCTTAGGATATTGCCTGATAAGCTGATCTTTGCTTACTGTGATTCAGCTTTAGACAAATCCTGAAATTACCTCTTGTAATAAAATATATGCATCTGCCACTGAATATAACTGATCTATGAGACCAGTTTGAAAATCTCAGAGTCATTTCAAGTGCAAACATAAATAGCAAATAATGATTTTTTTTCCTCATTTTTTTCTTATTTGTAAATCCTTGATATGGCCTTTGCTAATGATGAATCTATCCTTTTTACTACCCACTTGATGTGTGAGTAAACACAGCACTGACTGAAGCAATAAATTACTCCTAATCCCCTATTAGGAAACCAGCTAGGCCAATACAAAATGGGTCAAACTACTTCTTCATTCACAGCCAATTTTTAACTCTTTTCACACTGTAACAGTCAGATTTAGACATTGGCCATTTGCAGCCAGTCTACTAGAGCCCTGCTTAGTGGATTTTTACTTTTTTACCTTACTTCAATCCAGGAAAATGGCATAATATTTTGGGGCAATCTGTGACATGCAAATGCCTGAAAAAATTCCTTTCCTGTGCTTGTGAACATGTCCTTCCTGGCTTCTCAAGGCTGTTTCTGCATTGCACTCTCAATCTTTTCTGGCTACCCATCCCCATTTGTCTACATTGCTCCCTCCTGCCCTCATCACTTCATTTCAATACCAGACTTGCCGACCACTCTTGTCTTTCATGCTGGACCAAGTTTTTAACCGCTC
>NW_009704421.1:3615-8076 GCF_000703405.1 Apaloderma vittatum
GTTTGCTGCCTCTGCTTTGCCCCTCATTTGTACCCTATGCTCTGTGTGTCTTTTCAAGCTTCTGTCTGCTGCCTAACTTCATCCTCAGCTTGTTGCTCCATATGCTGCCTGCTTTCACTGTGTTGCCCAGAAGCTGCACTTGCTGTCCTCTTGCTCTTATTCCCCTTTATTTCCCAATTGTCACTCTGTTTGTCCCCCTCCTCTTGCCAGCCTCTCAGACATGCACCTCACCCACTGCCACGTAGCTTGCAGCCCGCTCTTGCCACATTACCAGCACTTTCTGCTTGTTGTTGCTACTTCATTTGCTGGCAAACATCTTCATTCTCCTTACTGCGCGCTCTCAAAATTTCGCTTGCCTGTAGGCTTACAGCTTTAATGCAGCTACTTTGCACCTCTTCCCAGAGCTGCCCTCATCCCTGATTCTTTAGCTGCCTGCCTGTGATGCCTTTCCAGGCAGCAGTATTCAGCTCTGTAGTGGGTTGACCCCAGCCAGCAGCAAAACTCCCACACAGCTGCTTGCTTATCCTCTCCTCCCAGCGGGACAGAGGAGAGGAGAAGAATAAAAGCTAGAAAACTGGAGATAAGGACAGTTTAATGCAGTTAATAAGTGACGTTAATACATGAAGACAGTTTAATACTCAAGGGAAGGAGGGGAAAAAAACCCCTCAACACAACACAAAGACAATCACTCACCCCTCCCCACAAGCAGACCAATGCCCAAGCCAATCTCTGAGCAATGGCTACCTTGGAAGACACTCCTCTCTCCTTCCTCCCCCAGTTTTATTGCTGAGCCTGATGTTCTATGGTATGGGATATCGTTTATGCAGTCCAGGTCAGCTGTCCTGGCTGTGTCTCCTCTTGATCTTTTTCCCACCCCCATCAGGGCGTGAGGGGAAGCAAAGTGAGAAACAGATAAAACCTTGAAGCTGTACAAGCACTGCTCAGTAAGAGCCAAAACACTGGTGTGTTATCAACACTGGTTTAGTCACAAATCCAAAACTTAGTACCATACAGACTGCTGTGGAGAAAGTTAACTCCATCCCAGCCAGACCTAGTGCAATTTCCTCCCAAATTAGCTGTAGTTAGTGGCCCATTTTTTCCTCACTCCTACTTTTAATCACCATGAACTCATTTTTTGCCACTTGTCCTCCATACCCTCCTTACCTCCATAAGTAGTTATCTTACATCACAGCCCTGTTCTTGCTAATTCACTTGCATAATGTTTCTGTTATCTGATCTTGACTTATTTTCTGTCTTATTTTCTACCCTGCAAGCACAACAGTGGGAGGTTTCTGCCTGCCCACTCCAGTTTGCTCACCATTAGTCCTACCACCAGTCATTTCTGATTCTCCTTGGCAGATTTTCTGTCTCCTGCTGCCTGTTCCCAGTCCAAAAGGACTTTCTTTTGCATCTTCTGGACACCTGTCCTTTCACTCTCCTTCAGATCATCTGTGTGTTTGTTTCTCTTCCCCACCTTTCTCAGCTGAGCCAGCTTTTTCTTACGGCCCCTTTGCCACTCCTATGGCACCCTCCCGCATCACCTCATTTTCTCCCCAGCTTCTCTCTGATTTGCCTCAAAACCTTGTCTTTACCAGACAGTCCTGCCTTGGTCATTGCTCCTGCTTGCACTTACTGCCTCTCAGCACAGTTATGTTTTCAGCTTGCTCTCTTGCTTTATTTACTATTATTTCTCCTCACCATTATTCCTGTTTCCATCTATTCCAGATGCCAAAATGACCACTTCTTCTGCACTGTGGGTTTTTTACCCCTTATTTCAACTCCTCTTGAAGCTTGGTGGTCCTGTTCCTCACCTTGCTGTCCCTATTTTTTTATTTTATTTTACTACTACTTCTACCAGCCATAGCTGTGTCTCTTTTGCGGCCTACTGCCACCTCGTCTATGACCTGCTTTTGCTGTCCACCTTCCTTTAGTGATCTCTCTGCTGTAATTACCACTGCCCCTCAGTCCTCAGCCCATCAACTATCTTCCATGACCATCTCTCCTTGTAGCTGGGGTTACTTCCTGCCCAGTACCTTTCTCCTCAACAGCCCCTTGGTGTTTCCTTACTCTGGCCATCACTTGGCTCCCTCCTCACCTGCTGCTTTGCCTCCTGCTCTGTCTTTCTCCTCTGGTAGTCCAGCTCTTGAAGCTTCCATTGTTGTCTGGTTCATCTGCCTCTCCCAGCTGTGTTGTGCCCTGCCTACTCTTGCCACCTCCTCCCACAGGCTCTTTTCTTCCTTTTAGCCTTACAGCCTCACCAGCACTCCTCACAGCCCAGCTCAGCGCCTGTCCAAATCACCTTGTTTTGTCTATACTACCTGGGGCATGCTGGCACCTCCCAGGCTGTGGTGGCTCTCCCAGACCCTTATCAGTACTACATTAGCATCTTATTTTTATAAGCTTCCTACCTGCTCAGGGCACCACCTGTTTTGTTTTCATCCTTCCTTGCCAAACACTTCACCCCAACCTGCATTGTCTCCTTTCCCACCCCACTTCTCTTCTTTCACAACCTGCTCAAAATGACTACTGATTTTTAAAGCTGCTGCATTTATTTCTCTTCCATGACATCCTGCCCTCATATTCTTCACTGTCCGCTTTGCCACCACCACCTCCTTTACCCAATGCCTGCCCTTTCCCACACAGTTGGCTGCCATTTACTACACATTTCTCAACTGCAGCTCTCCACTGCTGACCCATTTACTACCAATGGTTCTCTCATCTTCCTCATTCACTGCTTCTTCTCACTGGGGGAGTGGGATCTTTTCCATAGATATTAATCCCCAGGCTTCAATTCTTCCTTTGCTCTTCTTCACCACCTTGTTTTCCACCTTTTCTCACTGCTTTTCTTTTTGACACCATGATGTGTTTGTCCCCAACACTCTCTTTTCCTTTTTCCCTCTTCCTCTTTCTACTGCTCTATTTTACACACCTGCTTGTGCCTTTACACACCTGCTCATAACCTTGTCCAGTTGCAAGGTTATTCATCCCATTAACCTTGCTGTCAGGGCTGCTGGCACTTAATACTTCACCTTCTCACCCTATATGCTAGTCCGTCCTTAAGATACTCACCATATCTTGCACTTCCTCCTTCTCCTCCTCACCATCAGTGCTGCCTGCTCCCTGCCACTGTCCTCTCACTATGTTTATTCCATACATACAAAGAAAATTCACAGGCAATCCACAATCTGCTCACTCCTAGCTGTGTCACCGTCCCTTTCCTCACTGCCCAAGGTCATTGTGACCTGGTACTGCTTCCTTCTCAACCCCTGGTCACTACTGTTCCTGTCTGTGGCAGCACCCTTATCCTGCCATCCATCATAGCCCTACATGCATGAAGTACAATTTCCAAAAGTACCCATATGACTTTCTTAAATTCCTCATTTTGGCAAAAATATCTTTGTCTGTTAGCAGCTTTAGTTTCATTGCGAGTCGATGAAAAAAATGAACTACAAAATGCCCTATGGCTGGATTTTCAGTTATTGAAGAATGCACAAAATGGCCTCATGAGCATGACTCAATTTTCAACCATAAGTGGGCCACCTAAACTGGCTTCTTGAAATTTCTCTAGTGTGGCCTTGTTAAGGACCTAAATACATGTGAAAATTTGGCCACAGGTTCTCTTTGAGGCTGAGGGAAGATGGAAAGAATATTCCAGGTTTTTAAACAACATGCACGCTTTTGAAAAAGGTGCTGCTGATTTCTTAACCCTGAAATACCTAACTTTGTGTTCACAGTGGCTACACTAAAAGCCCATTGGTACCCCTTCTGTTTCCTGAAGCACCTCTCCTGAGGTAGCCTATGTCAAAGAGACAAGAGGCCTCTGGGCCAGTCACAATGGGGTACTTTTCCCACTTGTCCCCTGTCAGCCTCTAATACAGAGAATTCTGGGCATCTCCCTGTCACCCTAGAGATCCAGATGCGTTCTGTGCCCCTGCATCCTGATGACACCACTGTTCATTGTGCACCAGTGTCTACCAAAGACGCCTACTTCTGTGGGCCTAAAGTGCCAGGCAAATCCACACAGTCCAGTATACTCAGACATCCCTTTCCTCCTCCTGGCCAAATGCAGGGATGCTTTATTCCTATTCCTCATCAGTGTTCACTGACTCTTGCAGTGCCAGACCAGAAGTCCCATCAGCAGGATCAGGACAGATGATCTGAGATCTTCTGCATTTGGGAGATCGCTGATTGCCTCCTTGTGTCCCTACACAAACTAAGCTGACAGCTCCCTTTCAGTTCACGTATGTGGGCTTCCAGCTTAAAGTTGAGTTCACCATCCCACTTTCTCATGCTCTCCCCTTGGCCACACAGGAAGAATCAGTGTGTGCCACGTGGCATGTGCCAAGGCTCCCTTTCCCTCTGAGTGGGGCAAGAAAGGACTGATTTCTTAGGGAGCCCCTGACAGCCAAAGTGCTGGCTCATAGGGATGAGGAGGTACAGATATTTTCTCTGTAGTTTTGG
>NW_009704422.1:0-26269 GCF_000703405.1 Apaloderma vittatum
AGTGGGGCCGGTCGCCAGGCTGGGGCGCCCCGTGTGTGGAACCGGGCATTGCCCGAGGCCGGAAAGAACATTTCCCGAAAGCGGAATCATCTGGACTTGTGGAAACCTGCTGCTCTTCCTCTGGGGCAGCAGAAGGAGGGGATGGGTTTGCAAAGAAATCCGGTGTAAGTGTTACCCGGAAGCCTTGGCAGAAATGAGGCTGGTTGACAATTTTGCCGGTAAGAGCAAGGGAAAAGGAGCGCAGGTGCCTTGACGTCTCGTAGCATCGGTCTGTACATCGCGGGTTACGGCAGGGGGCGGGAAAAAATTCCACGACATACAACTGGCAACGTCAGAGCCTGTGCTCCCTGAAATCGTGATAGAAACAGCACGTCAAACACCAGCCTTTGAACAAAAATGTAGCCAAGAGGATAAGTAATTCTGTTAATAGACGAACTGAAACCAGCATGCTGACAGTTATATAAACAGGTAACATGGAGAAGAATTCTAAGGATGGTCTTGGTTATTAAGAAGTTCGCCAGTCTGCCAGAATTAAAAATTAAAAAAACCTGCTGTCGTTGCTTGTAGAAACACATTTTACTAGCGTGTTGTAAACAGTGCAAGTTATAGTTAGAGAGTGTTAATTAAAGTAGGGCATGTAAAATCCAGAAAATATTCTTAGTTCCTTCAGTCTCTATTATCAAATACAGTTTAGGTTGACTAATAGTCATCCTGTTTAGCTTATCTGATGTTAATTTATTTTGTTTCTTTGAAACTCATAGGGCCAAGCTGTGAAAATATCCTGTGGTCATCAGCCTGTGTTTTTGAGCTGGATGGAAATCAGGCATCGAGGTCACCAGGGTCAAAGTATTGCAGAGATTAACAGACAGTTAGCAGAGAAACTTGGCATTGCAGATGGAGAACAGGTTTGAAATGCAATCTTTTTCTCTTATTTAAATAAAAAGTGTGTTGCATGATGTCTGAAAAGGTAATAATTACAAGTTAGCTATGGCCTTCTTGTTTCATGTATTTATAAAGTAACTTCATTTATATCTACTCATAAGATAAGTTAACCATTCTGTCCCCAGCATCACAAAACTTGCTCATTAAATTGTTAACAATTGGCCAAATAATGCTAGGACAGGCTCGTGGGTATGTCTTTGTGAGGTTGGAGCTCTCGTCTGTAGTGCCATTAGTTTTAGGAAAATACAATTTAAGTGATTAAACAATTTAAGAATTATCTCATATTTTACCCTGAGTTCCTGTTATTTAAAAGTAATTACTGACTTACTGCATATTTCTTTCTGTCTGACTTATTTGGGGTTCGAATTTTCATCCCTTCCCCCCCCCCCCCCCCCCCCCCTTCCCTATATGTCCCTGTGTGTCCTTTCTCTTTGAACATGTATTTAAATTGGCCTCTTACTCTTGGGACACTGTGTTAAATTTCTTGTAAACATTTCTTTCATTGAATGGAAGTTGAAGAGATGTCCAAGAAAGCTTTAAACTGAGGACTTAAAAATTGATTTAAAATTCTTCTACTTTTATAAAAGCTGACCTGAAATAAATCTCTCGGAGGACAAGTAACTAGTTTTATCTCAGGAAAAAGATTATTTAAGTTTATTTAAAAATGCGAGGCATGATATTGTTTGAAAATTGTTACTTTCTCTCAAATGGAACCTTTGGTAAACATTGACTTTTGAAATATATGTTTAATGTTTTCTGAAAAGCCTGTTTCCTCATTTTCTTAGCTGGCTCTGTCTTGCTAAAGGTGCATGACTCAATGAATTTGACTGTGTTCTGAAGTCCAGAACATTTAAACATAAAAAAAGAAAATATGTTTATGTGGTCAATATGCATTAAAAATTGATTGTCACAAGCTGGTAAAGCTCTTGATGCTTTTCACGTTTGCTTCCATTCGTGATTCGCTGAAGTTCCCAAACGTGCCCAGTGCAATCCATTTCCTATCTGTTGAACACTCATCTTCTGCTTATGAATTACCTAGTGTCGTTAGGAAGATGATGTTCACAGTAGTGAAAACGTACAATGACGGGTGTGTCAGTTTTCTAGTTGAACTAAAGATGGAGCTTTTCTGTTTTTAAAAATAAGATGTTAACTATTTTGGAATGATGTTACTTTTGCCAGGTATTTCTTGAACCCTGTTTCCACGTCTCCTCCTGTCAGCAAGTAGAAGTGGAACCACTCTCAGCAGATGATTGGGAAATTCTGGTAATAAAATCCTTTCCGCTGTTCACATCATTTTCTTACAGATGACAGAGATCCTGACACAAGCAGTTTTTTGCACAACACCCCGTTCTTTTCAGCTCCTAAGGGCACGATGGGGTGTAGTTGTATTTCATATTTCAGACGGGGTGTTAGAAAAAGACATAGAGATTTTATCTTCAAACAAGTGTTAAGAACGTGTGCAGTATTTAATTTCACAGTGCTGTCATGTTTCCCCAGGAACTGCACGCTTCCTCTCTTGAAAGACATCTGCTCGACCAGATTCGAATAGTATTTCCAAAAGCCGTTTTCCCTGTGTGGGTTGAACAACACACTCATGTTTACATCAGAATTGGTAAGTGATGGGGAAGGTCTTGTGGCACCTCGAGTAAGCTGTTTGGAAAGGTGGGCGCATCCATTGACCTGCTTTGTTTGTGCTCAGGTATGCTTCTGCCAGCAGCCTCCTACGGGAGATTAGAACCATGCACGGAGCTACTGATACGTCCCAAAACACGTGAACTTGGGGAGAATATCACCAGCACACCTTCCAGAGAAAGTGACACCTTGCTCAAAAGTTTTGTGAAAAATAAGATGGAGCAACAAGAAGCAGTGAAGGATCCTTTTTCCAAACAACCTTATTTAAATCCAGTCCTTGAACAGAGTAAGGCTGATGCCAACGTGGTGTTTGGCTCAACTGTTCTCCCAAACATATGGAATTTCATAGGAAGCATTTTCTCTCATACACCTGAGCAGGAGCAAAAGACTTTGTTTGATGAAGATGAAATGGGCACCTTTAAAGACAAGCTGCTGAACTTAATTCACATGGATTCTGTTTTTAGAGTGTGTCAGTCCCAGCCTCCCAGTGTACAGAATGCTTCCGCCACTCACACGTTTCTCAAGTGCAATGCTGTTCATGTTTTTCCATGGAATTTAGAATTTATTGATTTGGATCCAGACCCTGTGGTGTCTTACGGGAAAATTAATGGGCTGCTTTCCCCAAGACAGCGTCATCAAGAAGCAAAGCAAAACCTGCCACCTGAAAAGCAAAAGCATTTGACTAGCACACAAGACAAAAATAATTCAAATTCTAATAATTCCAGTCAAGCGTCCAGTGAGGGATCTGTTGTTCAAATCGTTTGGAACGGATTTGAAGACCTAAAGAGTGGCATAGAGTGTGGCCACAACGGGGAAGCCCTACACGTTGGAAGAGTTTGGGTCAGTTTGAGCACACCGTCTTCTGGCCTTTTTATTGGATCATGTTTTCTCTTGGATAATTGTGGAGCTGACTAATTACTGTGCAGTTTTGGGCTATAGATTTTGTGTTAAGCTCACAAGTAGAGTTTACTAGAATCAAAGAATATTTGCTAGAGCCGTGCTTTGCTAAGTCATCTCGTCCTGTATGTACAGGGGTACTCTGGGTTTCTGCAGCCTTAGCATTTTAGCACCAAGTGGGGAAAATTCTTCAGTGTTCCTGGAGGGAATGCATGCTTTCTTCAAAATCTGTCCGTAGCTGCTGAGTTGATAAGAATGCCAAAGCATCTACTTACACCCGCTCAGCACAGCATAACGAGATTATTTGCATCAGTTACCACCTTAAAATGTGCTTTGGGCCCTAGGTGTCTCAAGCTGTAAGGTAGTGGGAACACGTAACCTAGCGCTATGTGATGCCTGTGAGTATTTTGATATGCTCTTTAAAATAAATCTTTTAAAAATTATCAAATAACTGGTTTTTATATAATTCAAATTATTTTAGTTTTTGCATGCTATTTTGCAAGGTGCCCCAAGTCCTGGTGTGCAGACACTGACATCTCAGCTTGTTCTGATAGAACCACAGCCTGCCTCTGTTCTTTCTTTCCTGGAAGCACATGTAGGATCAACAAAATAGTCAAATCGTGACTTGGATTGCATTTTATTTATTTTAACCTAACAGGCTTCTCACCATTCGCTTTTGTTTGTTTGTTTGTTGTTTTTTTTTGTTAAGAACAAGAGTAAGAACGTGCAGGGGTCTTTACCACTAAGTGTTTTGAAAGACTATCAATTTTCCAAATGCCAACAAACATAAAATCTTTTGGAGTTAATATTATGAAGTACTTTCAGTTTGGATATAACTTCAAAATAACACAGAAAACTTGAAAGGTAGCTTCCTTTCTAAAAGGCTAGATGGACTAGTACAACTTGGGAAATTGGTTTTTCTCTCTCTGTGCTGCAGAAGTGCTTGGTTCTGATCTCTGTAGTGGTCTACTTGTATTTACCTGCCCACGTAAAAGTAATTTTAATCAGCAAATTAAAGTAGAGTTGTTGTTTTTCTCCTATGCTAAAAGCATTTTTACAACGTTCTGGGAATTCCTCTCAATTCTTCAATTTCAGCTCTTGGTTTTTATTTAAGGAACGTAGTACATGGTCAACTATAGTGAGCGCTTTCACAAATAAGTTGAAAGGCAATTAGAAGGGTGCGAGAGAGAACAAGGTTGGGATCCCACTTATCAGTCTATGGTTTTCTTCTGAATTCTCTTGCAGATTACAACCCATAAACAGACTATGATCAAATGTAGAGGTTAAGAAACTGATGTATTATATATATTATAACTAATTTACTTTCTAATATTTTCTTTTTCTTTGCTTTTATTTTAAATATTTCAGATTCCAGATGGTCTGAGAAAAAAACTGCGTATTGAAATACATTCAGCAGTCCGGATTAAGTCAGTCGAATCTATTCCTAAAATTCCTGTATCTCTTACACTGCAACCCAAACAGAACTTAGTGAGTTCGTACTCTTGGTCACGTATTTGTTTGTATGATGGAAAACTGATAATGTTGCTCTGGTCAAGTTGGGATTTTTCTTAATTTTTATTTGTTTTCATGTGTTGGATGGTAGCGTGGAGTTTGTTTACCATGTGTGACATAATTTCAACCAAGTTTCTTTTTCAGTAGGACCTTGCTTTTTCTTTTTACTACATAAGTTTAGATTAAGATGTACAACCTACTTAAATAAAGCTTATCTAGTAATACTGTTGTGTATTTTGATGCTCTAAACTTCAAGTGGTTAAATTTTGTTTTGCACTTGGTAGGTATTTCAAATAGCTCAGCATGCTGTTTGTAACAAATTTCTATTTAAAGGAACTGGCAGAGCAGGTGAAGGAAATAGAACTTCTGAATTTTGATTCATAGTTTCCTGAAGCAATTAAAGGAATGCCATATAGTACCTCTTAAATCGCTGGGTCTTCCTTTGTTCCGAATTTGTGAAAATCTCCGATGTCTTTCTTAGTGAAAAGTATGTTGACATGAAGGAGAGATAGCATTGGTAGGGAAAACATACATTTTAGTTAGATTTCAAGCGTAAATAATTGCTGTCAAAATAGCAAAAATAGTCAATAATATTTTTTGCATCAGACCCTCATCTGCAGTACTTTACTACTGGTTCAAACCTAGCAAGTTTTAAGTGTATACGTTTAAAGCCTGTAAAAACAAAGGCAATCTCTGTTTTAAGTCTTCTGGGAGAAGACACTCAGTCTTCAAACACTGTAGTGCCCAGTGGATCTCTTATGACAGTTGCAGTGAAATTATTATACTTTTCAATGTGCTTTTTAGTTTTTTCCTTCCTTTTAATTCTTCTTTTCCTCGTGCTGAAGATTTAATTTTCTGGAGTTATATCATTGAATCTCTTTGCTTTCCTGTGAGACATATCCAGTCTTCTGAGTAAGCATCTGTGACAGTAAGAGCGTACTTTGTACCAGTTCTCCCAGGCTCTCAGATGCAGCTGTGGAATGACTTATTTCTTCACGGTGTGTGCTTGCTGCTGGCCTGGTTATTTCCCATGTTAGCTGCCCCTCAAAACTTTAAATACAGCACTTCTCATCGTAGCAGGGCTTGTGCGTGTTTGTTCTTTGATACTCTTTTTGTCTCCTTACCTACAGAGGAATGGTCAAACGGCTTTTTTTGGTTTTATATTGAGTTAAAAAGTATTCTGCTAAAATCGTAAAAAGTAGTTATGTGTGCTTTTATGCGTTTTTAATACAAATTTCTCTCTTTCTATATAATTTAGATTTTAGTTCTTGAAGCAAAAAATGGATAAATAAATGCAGGAAGAAATTACAGTAACTTTCATTTTCCTTTCTGAACACTGCTTCTGTGATTGCAGTTGGTTCCCCCTTTTTTAGACAGGAATTATGCTTCTCCGATTAGGAATTCAGCCAAGAGATATGCGATGTAGACTCATTTCTTTTCTGATTCCCTTTATCTAGGTGATATGAGCTAAGTTATTTGGTCTCTGCCTGCCTGTTGAAGCTTGGTGGCGGTGCCCCTGACCTGGATGAGCCCAGGGTTCTTTTGTAGTGAGCGTATTGAGCACCCAGAATAAGACACCGATCAATACCGGTGCATTCCTTGGGTGCTCTTTCAAACCCAGGAGCTGAGTAATGCTCTTGGGTCTGGCAACACTGATGAGTGAAACAAGAACAATAGCTCTTTCTTGTCTTCACATCAGTATTTCAAAGATAGAATCCTTAGAGGCGGTGAAAGCTTCAACTCTTGCCATAGCAAGGACTAGACGGTTACTTTCCATAGAGCAGTTGGCAAAATGCTTTTTTCCAAAGGAATAAAATTCTTCTGTTTCTCTGCTGCCATAAGAGAAACAAACGCCTTGTGCGCAGGAACAAAACAGTTTTACTTGCTAACACCTTGGGTTTGTTTATGTCTTTTATTTTCCTGTTTAGCATAAAGATATACTTGAAGATGATGTTAAATCTGCTTTCAGTTCTTGGCTGCAGGATTCTGCTACTGATGATCACCCGTGGATAATGACAAGCACAGACTGTGTACATCTGCCTGTCAGAGAAGGTGAGGATAATACTGGCCTGCACTGTAGCTGTCTTGAATGTCCATTATGGACTCTGTTTAGGCAATATGCCATTTAACCTCCGCATGCACCATTTAACGTAAGATACCTCTTTACACTGAAACTGTAAGCATGAGTTATGCTTTAATAATGATTAGCCTTTTTTATTCTTTTGTTTTGGATTATACTGTAGTAAGTCAAAATATACTAATATCTTTCATCTTGTGAGGAGTAAAAATGGAATTTATTTAGAATTTCAATAGTTGCTCCTTGCATTTTCACAGGAATGGAGGAGTTTGTCATTAGTGCAGTGCATCCTGCACACGCCGAAGAAAGTGAGACTGAGAATATTTTTATACTGAGTCCCAGTTTGCTGCAAAAGACTAATATACAAGTAAATATCACATAGTATCAGGTATCAAGTAATTTAAATTGTTATACTTGGTTTTAAATGTTTTACATTTCATATATAACGTATTTTGGTTTCCCTTTTTAAATAATGTCACTCTGTTCATTAAGTTACATCTGCATTCTTTATATGTTGTTTCGTAGCCTGAGCCATTTGTGAGATTCCAGACATGCCACACTTGCCACTGAATTTTGTGATCTATATCAAGCTCTCAGAAATCCGTTAGAGCAGTGGAAAGTCAGTGATGTCCAAGCTTGGACATACTACCCTTAGGCTCAGTTCTTTCCTTTAATACGTAACCCACTGTGAAAGCACTGCCCAAACAGCAGCTGCTTCTGACAGAGATGAGACCTGTTCCCCATTCAGGCCCACCAAGCTCACACCGCCTTCTCTTATTTGTAGCTTCTGGGCCTTTTGTTTCCTCAGTCTCCCCTTTCTCAGGAGAATAAATATTCCTAGTTAATGTCAGGATTCCTGATTGCATTAATAATTCTGGCTGAATCAATGCCTGTGACTGCAGGGTTGTGGTTACAGGACAGGGATAACATTTTAATTTTTAAACTGATACAGTTAAACTTCAGCAGAGAATTAAGGTGTCTTCTTCTGGCTGTTTAGAATTTTTCTGCAAAATGTAGGATTCTTGTTCAAAGTAAAAAGCAAGTAAAACAAAAGTTGTATTTCTAGTGGTGGCAGAGAAGTACAAGAAAGCTTCTACAAATTGCACTAGTGACTGGTTCAAAGAGGAAAGGGTGGAATGCGTTTCTTAACAGCAGTGCCAGCATCTCCTCCCAGCTTGTTCTTGCCTGTGAACCTTGCTGTTAGCCCTGTTTGCCTGCCCAGCTTTCCCTGCCAGCTCCCCGGGTGGAAAGAGCTAGCTGGTATTTTTCACCCACCTCAGAGTCCTGATGTGGTTCACTGTCCTGCCTCACGTGTGCTCATGCCAGCACGACAGGAGAGGGCACGGGAGCAGGTACAGATAGTTACAGGCGGGGAAAGAGGCGATGGGCTGCGTGGTGTAAAGAGCACTTGGCCTCACACTGATCACAGGATGTTACAGCACTCGAACGCTGGGTTGTATTCTGGAAAAGGTCCTATCGATGTCATTTTACCGACACATCTTTCTTTCAAGCGCAGTAAGGTTCAGCAAAGGCATACATGCAACACTTTCTTTACACAGTTCCAAAAATGCTTAGCCACTTCCGTACTCGTCTTCTGTAGTTGTATTTAACGGAAAGTACTAACTATTTTTGTTGTTCTAGGTTCTTCTACATCCTGTAACTACACATGCTGATGGTGACAGCAGGGCACCTCTGTGTGATACAGACAGGAACCTTCCTTACCACAAACTGAACGATTTAGGGTGAGACACTTTTGTGGTTAAACATGGGAGGGAATGTGAATTTAAAAAAAAAAAAAAAGAGTACTGGTGGAAATGCAGATTTTTTTTGAAAACTAAGCCAGATCTAAAAAACCCTCTGCTGCTTTTGGCTCGTGTCAGATGCAGACCTTATCCTAGTATACGCAGGTGGTTTGTTTTGTCTGAATAGTCTTACTGCAGTGAGTAGAGAACTTCCTGTGACTGAAGGGATTCATGTACTGAAAAGTTTACCTTGTCTGACGGTAGGAGGGGAGGTCTTGGAACTGGACAGGTTTCAGAAGAAATACTGGTAGTTGAGTGGCTCTTGGTGTGCTGAGCAGTATGGAACTGAGGGCTACATGCAGTAAGGGGCACTGCGGAGGGTTTAGCTGGGGCTTCCAAATGATGCGAAAGTTAGGATGTGTTGCAGTCTGTCTGTCGGTCCCCTTCCCGCGGTAACTTAAACCTGTTTACCTGTTCAGCTCTTTTAACAGTGTGGGTCTCACAGAAATTTAGTTTCTACAAGTTTTATCAGAGTAGTCAGCTGAGGAGAGACACGCAGGATCGTGTGTCCACGGGTAGAGCCCACAGTGTATGCTCAGCAGCTACCTGGTTCACCTGCTCGGTGGCCAGTGGCAGAGATGTAGTCTGGAGCTCGCCATAGGACATGCCGGCTCTTTCCCAGCAAATATATAAGTAAAATGTAAAGCTGTAGGCATTAGTGTAAGGGAAGACAGTGCTACCGTGTAGCAAATTTGCAGTAGGGCTGAGGCAGAGGGGACATTAGACATGGGGCGTCGTGGTAGCATGCTGTCAGAGCTGTGAAAGGCAACTGAGGGTATTACTGAGATGACGCGAAAAGCGGTTGTAACTCAGGCACTCAAATAGGCGAAGCCCCAAAAGCTCTTGTCTTCTGAGACCTACTGCATGCTAGGATGGTGGTGATGGCTACATCACTCTCCCTTTGTGGGAGGGGTTCTGCCATGTCTGTCTGTGTCCCTTGTGTCACCACTGCAGAATAAAGGTGCTCTTTCTTCATATTGAATCGTCTTCAGCTTTTTCTTGAAAAGGTGAAGTATGACACAATGTGTCAGCATTAAAACTTGACTGTGCTGCAAGTTATTAGTATTTATATTGTGTGTAGTGATGCTCCCTAGGCCATTTAATGTTTTGGGGTTTTTTTTTTTGCTCTGCAGAGGACTGGACAAACTAGGAACATCTTCCTTTGAACACGTAAGTCACAGTCTGCTGGGACGCCCTTTATCTCAAAAGCTGGCTGCTCTTGCTGTGGGACTGCGAAGCGGCGGGCTGCTTCTCACAGGAGGAAAGGTGCACACTACTACTCTCTCTTTGCAAGCCCTCCCAGGTTGTTTTCCATTGTTACAAAACTCTTCTGTAGTTTTCTTTGATACCATGCCAGTTCCAAAGCATTAAGGAATGAGCTGAAGAAGGAGCAGTTATCTGAATGGAGTTCATTTAGTAAAACATTATATATATATATATACAGGTTATATGCACACTTTATCAGTATGTATTCATATTTCATGTGTATGTAAAATATATATAGCATGTAAGTTTTGAAGATTACTACAAGTGCAATTTGTTTGTTTCTGTGGGAGATTAATCTACTTTGTGTTTCTAGGATAGTAAACACTTCTTGTCTCTGAAACATTTGGGTGAAAATAAGGATACAGTATTTCCTTCGGTGTTGTAACATAAAATGGCAGTGGAGTTGCTACTCTTGCTTTCCTGTTGCCTCTCATAGTGATTCATTGAATACCGTATTCCTTTGAAACTAACAGATGTCTTAACGCTGAACTCGGGGGAATGAGAACACTATTGGTGGTGGGTGTATCCACTCTGAATTTGTTTATACTTTTCTGACTCGAGGCCTTTGTTCTCTGCCAAGTGATGTGCAGACAGAATACTTATATACTTGTGATGAGGAATAAAACCAGTGTGCATACAGCTCTCCCAGCTTGTTAACTGGTGCGTACCGTGACAAAAACTCCACAGAAGCTGAAGGAAATAGTTCTGTTGCTTTACTTGAGTTCGTATTTATTTTTGTAGGGAAGTGGAAAGTCAACATTAGCAAAGGCCATCTGCAGAGAAGCATTCGATAGACTGGATGCTCATGTGGAAGTAATCGATTGTAAAGCTTTAAGAGGTATGTGTTGGGGGGTTTTTTTAAGATCTCAAATGTTTGCTATATCATGAAGAAGCATGCTAGCTTGCTGAGAAAGTTTTTATATTTAGTCTGAATAATTTTTCTAGTGTTATTACTGCTTTTGCAAGGATATTTGATGCCCTGCAATGAACGTCTTGAAGAGTCTGATAAAAATACAGTTTCCAGAAGCTTATTTCACACTTTTATCAGTTTCTGTTCTGTGTGCCACCACCAAATCCAAACCATGCTTGCCAGGCACGTTTGTGATTGTTACAAAATCAGAAGTAGTTGCAAGTTGATCTGTGTGTTTTTTCAGCTGTGCTAGCTGGAACAAATGTTACTTTCACAAATCATAGTTGTTAAAGGATACCTGCAGTACTCAGTGAAAGGATGACACCAGCGCCGAAGAAGGATCGAACAACCGGCTGAACCCGAATTTATGATGGCATATATACTAATGTAGTGTGTGTTGGCAATAGTCATCTAACAATCATGGTTACAGATGATGAGGTGAAGCCTTACCTAGAAGTAATTTGTGCCAAAGAAAGAAAAAGACAAAAAGGCTTTTTGATTTGGGTTGTTTTTTTGGGTTTTTTTCCCCCTCTTTCATTTACTGACTTTCCTAAATAGTCTTGGTGTTACAGAGGCAGAAACTACTCAGCTGTTTCCTGACAGAGCCCTTATATTGCACGGCTGTACTCTTTTTGCTTAAGTCCCGACTAAGCTCCTTGCTCCAGAGCAAAATGGAAAGATTGACAACGAATCATGGAATCACAGAAGTCAGAGTGGAAGGGACCTTAAAGATCATCTAGTTCCAACCCTCCCGCCATGGGCAGGGACAGGCCCTTTGCTCTGAAAATTCTTTCACTTGCGGGGCTCTTGGGTAGATAATTTAAAGTGCTGCTGATACTGCTCTGGTTTTAACTATCTAGAAATTAAACCTGTAGGCTTCTACAGTGGTTAGTGAAAGATGATTAATCTTGTTTTAAGACAGATGGATCTTTCTAGATGTAGACTTTTACTGTTAACTCTGGATTTATTTACTGTTGTACCTGGATTTATAGAAGTAAAGTTAAGCTGCATAAGTCAGAGAACTGTAGTATTACATCAGCACATACAGTCAGTCTGATGATTTTTATTTTTATTTTCTGATATATTTTGTCATTAAAATTGTATTTCTGTTTTAGGAAAAAGATTAGTAAACATAAGGAAAAATATGGAAGAAGCTTTTTTAGAAGCAGCGTGGAGACAGCCATCGATTCTTTTGATGGATGATCTTGATCACATTGTTGGGGTACCTTCTACACCAGAGCATGAGAACAGCCCTGAAACAGTCCAAAGCAGTAGACTTGCTTATGGTAATACTGTGCTGCCTCTGTCTGGATAAAAATATTAAAATTTCTTGTGCCTGAATTGTACAGTCCTACCTGGACAAATCCGTTGGGGTTTTTTTGCCTCTGGACCACGTGATGTTCCATTGCAGGGACCCACAAATTATGCTCTGGCAGAACATTTGTGGACCACTAGCTGAGTCAAAGTAGCCCCCTCTGGAGCTCGGAGCAGTGGTGGCCGATGGTACGTACACCCCGTTGGCAGTGCCACTGCCGGGGTGAAGGCTTCTCAGCTCCTGCCGTTGTCCATGCACTCAAATCCCATACGATGGCTTACACATTACAGATGAATCTTTAACTGATTCTTAGTGATAAGATCCATGTGGTAGCTGATGCATCATTAAAATTGATCCTGTTTTCCGTGACTTTAATTACAGAGAGACACTAATTTGATACTTACTGATGTTTAGAACCAACTTTTTAGCTGAGTACGAACTCTTTTATCATCCAGCTTGGTATACTTTGTAGAACTTCTGTTTTATTTTACGATATAACAGGATTTTAAAAGTAAGATTATAAATTGTAGTTTGAGATCCTGTATATGGTTACTTTTTATTCCCTAAAATCTGGACAGTGATAAGTTGCAAAATAAAATTGCATTTAAATGATCAAGATTAGTATCTTTACTTTTTTAGCTGTATTCAACTGTGTTCATGTAAAATTAAAGCCATAGCGGAAAATATTTTCCACTTCTTAGCTCAGATTGAGTGAGTTAGCCCAATTTTTTATTAAATTACTGCTGAAATTCAGAAAATCTTACTGTCGTTTTGTTTTTAAAATGTGCACTTCAGTTACTTGCAGAATCGTTTGTTTCTTATTACTTTATTCACCAGTATAATGCATGAGACAGAGGTTTAGAGTTTTAGAGATTATTCCTTGAAGATCTGTCTAGGAGGGTTAGCTCCTACTCTTAGGACTTTTGTTTACGTGGAGGGAATAGTATTTCTAGAACTGTGATCATAGCACACACAAAAATCCACTTTTAATATCCTGTGGTGGGCTTCACCTGTGATGTTACAAATTTAGCTTTTAAAGAGCACTTTTGGTGGCGTTTTATTAATGGAATATATTGTCCTAGAAAAAATAACTATACATCTTCTATTTTTTTTAAAAGCCTGTAAACATAGGAGTAAAACAAATATGTAACAAGATGTTACCTTCTGTGTGCCCTAAAGCTGCTCTCCTGTACAGTAGAAGTATCTATCATGAAATGCAGAATCTTCTGTTATTTTGTGATTCATGGAGCAATGTCTTCTGTGTTTAGTTTTGAAAGATCTGATAAAAGAAGTTATTTCCATGGGGAGTTTGATTGCGTTAATTGCCACAAGTCAGTCTGAACATTCCCTACATCCTTCCCTGGTTTCAGCTCAAGGAACTCATGTGTTTCAGTGCTTCAAATGTATCCGATCTCCAGATCAGGTAAATTCAGGTAAAATGGTTAAAATGTCGTTTGTTTTCCCTGCAGCCTCACACGCAGTACTGGAGCAGCTGTAATCATAGTAGGTTACACCTGATACTGAGAAAAAAGCTGGAAAACCTAGAAGTCCTTTCATGATACTTAAATACCTCAGAACTTACATGTCTCACTATTAAATTTGAAAAAAGAAAAAAAAAAGAAGAGTAATCCAGTGAAAACTCCCAGTTGGCCCCACTATGAGAAAAAAGCTGGAAAACCTAGAAGTTCTTTCATGATACTTAAATAGAACTTACATGTCTCACTATTAGATTTGAAAAAAGAAAAAAAAAAAAAGAATAATCCAGTGAAAACTCCCAGTTGGCCCCACTCTCCTTATCTTCAGTGGTGAGGGAAGGGTGCATTCGGAAGACGGCTCAATGTAAAATGAGCCGGGCTGTCTGACGTAGGTGAGACTTGTGTGTCCCCTGTCACCTGTAAGGGGAAAAAACATGTAAGTAACTGAGGTTAGGTAAATGAGATTAAACCTGAGGGCTCGGAGGAATAAGTATGTCCCTAGAACATGTATTTTAAGAATAGTGTTAAAACTACGTGTCACCTGTAAGGGGAAAAAACATGTAACTGAGGTTAGGTAAATGAGATTAAACCGGAGGGCTCGGAGGAATAAGTATGTCCCTAAAACATGTATTTTAAGAATAGTGTTAAAACTACAGGTTAATTTTAGGGGAAGGTTTAGGATTGGTCGTCTGTATTTATTATATTCTCGACTTTTTACTGTAGTCCGTTTTGCAAGGTAGAAGGGGTAGAGGGAAGCAGCAGCAGTACAGCTTCAGTGCAGGAGAAGGCAGGTGCTTTGTACCCGCGCCTGCCCTACTCACCTGTTACCAGGAGTTGTTGTGGCCCGCTTGGCTTCTGTCCCAGGCTGGCCAGGCAGAGCCGCTGAGGAGGGCGGTCTGCTTTCAACAGGGTGTAGCTTTCTCCAGCTTCCCGCCAGCCTCCTTTTATCCTTTCTAATACTAAGACATTAATAAGGATGAGGCAGCACTGGGAAAGTCAGGATTTCAGGAGATACTAAATTACTTGGCGCGTTTTTATCTGATGCAGTGTATTTCATCTCAAATACATTCTACTCATATTGGCAAAATGAAAGATGGTTCTTTGAAACAGAAAAAAATAGGTGTAAGAGAATCTGAGGCTGGTGTTAGTGTTGTTAGATTTAAGATAGCTGTGCTGAGGTAAACGTTTAAAGTTATGAAACTGGTGAATTTACTGAAATTCACCTGAGGAACTAACTTTTGTTTATATTCATGCCTGCTCAGATTTCCTTATTTGAAGGTTTGGTGATACGTAAATATTTAAGGAAATTTCAGTAACTTGTATGTATTTACTTTGTGAATTTCTGAAGTCCACATAAATAGTATGCTCAATATACACTTGCTGCACAATTCTGTTTTTCAGAAGCAAAGATGTGAAATACTGTATTCCATAATAAAAACGAGACTGAATTCTGATCTAAAGAAGTTCTCTGATCTTGACCTCCAATGTATTGCGAAGGAAACGGAAGGTTTTGTTGCTAGAGATTTTACTATGCTGGTTGATCGTGCCATTCATGCCTGTGTTTCCAACGAGATTGTGTTTCAAAACGGCGGTATGTTAACAACAAAATCTCTTATTTCATAGTCTTACTTCTGTTATCCGGAACCTGTGGAGTAATAGAGAAAAAAAGAGCCAGTTTTTATATTTAAAATGCATTTAATTGTTAAGTATTGTGAGGAATTTGTTACTGGTAGGCTATGCAGTGTTTGTTGTTGTTGTTCAGGATTTTTTTTTTTTTTTAAGCAGAATTGAATCTGTCAACTATGGATTTTCTGAAAGCTCTAAAAGATTTTACTCCATTAGCTCTGAGAAATGTCAACCTTCATAAACCTAAAGACATTGGCTGGGACAGGATTGGTGGCTTAAAAGATGTGAAGCAAATCCTTATGGATACCATCATGTTACCTGCGAAGGTACCCAGTGCTTTTAAATTAGCTGCTTGCATTTTGTAATGTTGTTGTAATGTTAGTGATGTTTTTAAGATGTGACACGGTATTTGACAGAAAAATGACAGGTGTTAAGCTATTTTTGTAGCTTCCCAGTCTTTAACTGTCTGCAGTTAGTGGAAAGCTCTCCTTCCCCTTCCTTCTTCCCAATACAAAAGGCAGCGGCGTGTGCTTTTCTGCAGGCGAAGTGTGATTCTAGAATGTTGCAGTATCGCTAACGTCAACCTCGTCGCGCTCTCTGTTGCATGGTTTGTGAAAATAAAATTTCCAGGTCTCTTCTGCAGTGCTTTTACTAGAATAGTATTCTTTTTTGGATGTGTGCTGATCCATCAGTTCCCTTTGTTTTACTTTGGCCTTTCTGCCTCGCTTAAAAGTTGCAGCGCTGAGATGAGCTGTCCTTTTCAGTCTTCAGAGGAATGACTGAAGAGTTTTCTGTATAAAGGACAGAATCTTTTACTTCGTATAATTCGATCATATTAGGTAGCGATTAAAATAGGAATTCAGAAGTACCAGTATGGATGTTATAAAGCTCCACTGCATCCCTATTCTGCCCTGTTGCCTCTTGGCAGTAAATGCCACTTGTTTGCATTTTAAACACCTGTGAAGCCTCGGAACTCACTTCAGCCCCAGGTAAACTAGCAACAGTCCGGATCAGCTCTTGTGATAATAACATGGATAGAAGAAATTAGACACGTTCTATTTAAACAAAAATCAGCACTAGTCAGCGATGTTACAGTGTGCTGCAGAATAATTACGTGTTTTTGAATATGTCATGTTGAAACTCTTTTCCAGTATCCAGAGTTATTTGCAAGCCTGCCCATACGCCAGAGGTCAGGAGTCTTGCTGTACGGAGCACCGGGAACGGGGAAGACACTGTTGGCAGGAGTAGTTGCTCGAGAGAGTGGAATGAATTTCATCAGCATCAAGGTAGCAAGATTTTGAACATAATTGATTAATTTTATTAACTGAAAGGAATGGCTTAACATAATACTTAGGAGTATGTGCTTGTGAGGGCAAAATACCGAAGTAACACACTGACAGTTGGAATGCTTAGAATTTTCTTCTGGCTTATCTGGACTCCTTGGCTCTTCAGTTCAGAGATACCACTCTTGTTTACAAGAAAATTAATTCTAGTATATAAAATCTATGTTGATATTGAATTACACATTAAAGCTAAAAAAGATATCATGAATGTTCTTTTCTGGTTATTTTTATTTTAGGGACCAGAGCTGCTAAGCAAATACATTGGAGCAAGTGAGCAAGCAGTTCGAGATATCTTTAACAGGTTGGCCTTGTAAAGATTGGTGATTTTATCATTGAATTTTATTGGTTGAAGCTCCAAGAAATCGTTGTATTTTTTTTAGGAAAGGCATATCATCAGAGCTCAAGGGCACCTGAAATTATTAATTGTGCCAAAACAGATGTTCACATCTTGGCAAGTTCAACTTGACTGTCCTTATTTAAGACCAGAGTACACTGGCTCAGATCAGGAGTGCCACTGGAACTGAACTCCCAGTTCTCTCCATTTACACTGTGTTGGTTCATAGCACAGGGCTGCCTTGGGAAACACATGATATTTCCAGGAGACAGTCGAGTGTGCTCCAACTAGTCATGGACGCTCGGTACGTGGGATCATACTAGACTTGGAAGTGAGGTCCTCAGTGCCGGTTTTGTTTTCACCAATCTGCCCGTGCTGGCCCTCAGTGCTCACTGACGTACACATACCCTTCATCGCCCTCACTTCTTGCTAGTCTGCAGTGTATGCAGCTGTCGTGTTAGATGCCCAGTGGTTGGGTAGGAGAGCTTTCATCTCTGTTAACATGACAGTTGAGTACTTTAGAAATTACAGTGTGAATGCAAGGTATATCATAAAAATGAGCAGTGATTCCATTGCAGTCCACCTCTTCAGAATCACCTAATTTCTCCAGAAAACTACACTTCTGATTTCTCATTAAAGATAACAGTTCTCTGAAGCAAAAATCAATTACTTCTAATACTCCTCAGCAGTTCTACCTGTGACCCAAACTTAAGCAGAAATCAAATGTTGCCTTTTTATTTCCCCTTTTAGGGCTCAGGCAGCTAAGCCTTGTATCGTTTTCTTCGATGAATTTGACTCTATTGCTCCTCGCCGAGGTCATGACAACACTGGAGTTACTGACCGAGTGGTCAACCAGCTGTTGACTCAGTTAGATGGTGTGGAAGGCTTACAAGGTAATAATTCATCTGGGGGCTCCTTTTCATGCAGAAATTTAGCAGATGTTAATGGTATTTTTCTGCAATTTCCCAAGGGGTTTATGTGCTGGCTGCTACTAGTCGTCCAGATTTGATTGATCCTGCTTTGTTAAGGCCAGGTCGACTGGATAAATGCCTGTACTGCCCTCCTCCTGACCAGGTGAGGAAACAAAGCATTTTAGATTAGAAGAATGGGAAAAAAAATGAAACCAGTAGGCTTTATTCTCCTTTTCTTTATGTTTTGTGGCACTTCAAACCTGGACAAAGCAGACTTGATTGTCCAGCTCCAGTTACACAAGAGTGTAAGTTCACTGATTGTAGTGTCAGTGTGTTTGCATAAAACTGAGGAAAGACAAGGCTGTTCTCCGCAGTCTTCAAGACTAAATCCTGTCCCTGTGGATACTGCTAATTTTAAAAAAATGTAGAAGAAACTAGTCTGCAGAAAGAAATTGGAGGCAGTCTAGTGTTTATTGTGTTCTGCATCTTTCTCTGAATTATGGGTCCAGTGGATTCGCCATTTGCTTGGAGTGATGAACCATGGCCATTCCCAGCCCAACCGCTGAGAAATCTTAAGTTTCTAGAGGAGTTTCATTCCAAATTCCGTTGATCCCACTCTTCTTTACCCACACTTGATTTGGAATATTCAAGCTCTTTTGAAGGCAGATATGTCACTAGTTCGGAAAGGAATTGATTTCAGTGGGTTTTGGATTAGGCCTTTGAGACTAATGTGTGTCTTTGATTACCCATTTTATGAGAAAAAAATAATGCTGTTAATTTTCAGATTAGTTGGCACATGTAGCAAATACCACCTCATTTCATTCTGAAACACACATGAAGGAGAGATCCTGTGCCTTAAGAACATACATATACTTTCTTCCCCTACCTCTCCCTCCTGCTTTTTTTTTGTAAACTTCTCGTTTAGAATATGATTATTCAGGTAAGCAGAAGGTTTTTTTCACTTTTTTCATACTTCTTGCAAAAATACCTGAGTAGCAGAGTTCAGCTTCATATTTTTATATATTTAGCACATAAAAATTCCAGATACTAACTGGATATTTAGAGAAATACATTTCTCTGGATACTGCATTTGGTACAATTTATCTGAGACTCATCAAGAAAATGTGCCAGAATATGCCTGTGTTTTAGAGATCGATTGCTGTACAGTATGTCCTATACGTGCTGTTATTAGGGTAGCATCTTCTTTAAGAAAGATCCTTCCTCCCTCAGATAGGAGGTTGCTTGTGACAGGGCCAAAGCATTATCTAGCAGCTGGACAAGGAAAATAACAGGTTGCTTTGCTGACTTTTTTTTTTTCTCTCCCTTTTCACAGAATTCACGCTATGAAATCTTAAAAGCTCTCAGTCATTCCCTGTCTTTGGGAAATGATGTGGACTTCCAGGATTTGGCAGCAAAAACCGAATGGTTCACAGGGGCTGACCTAAAAGCTTTGTTGTACAATGCCCAGTTAGAGGCAATCCATGCTAATCTAAATTCAGGTTTAACACAGGTAAATAAAACTGATAAAAAGAGCAGACACTTATTTCCTATTTTGATATCAATATGTTAGATGTTTTAGCAAAATTACGTTAAATAAGATTTAGTTTTCCTATATTTTTAAACAGAGGATTAAAATCTTAATATGTTTGCAGAAAAATGCAAGAATAATGTAACAAATTAGTTGAAATACTTTTTAAAACACAGTTTCTTTTCATTTTATGATAGCTCTTTTATGTTGAATAGATTTGTGTAAGGCAGATCCGTTTATCATTGTTATGAGGAATGACTGATGTATCAATAGAAGGGATCCCACTCAGTTCTTAGGAGCAAGTAGGAAATGTAATTTTGAGGTGGCACATCTTGGGTGATGGGGGAAGCAAGGAGGTGGTGGGGGCTGTGGAGTCACTCCAACAGACCGAGTGTGGCCTGAGGTCAGGGGAGCAGTGGAGAGAGGACAGTGGTACCTGCAGGGGCCAGGCTCCAGCTAACGCTTGCACTGCCAAGGCAGAGGGTGCTCCCTGTGGTTCATAGCCCCTGTGTCGCTGACAGCTCCTTTCCTCTTTCCGCCTCCGCCCTGTCACCTCCCCGCATGCTTTTAGTGCCTGCCTTACGGTTCTGGCTGGACAGGGGCGGGCACGGCTTCCGCCGCTTGGGGGTCAAAGGGAACGGTTGGGTCAGGGGTGCAAAAGCAAGTAACCTTTGGGTTATTTTGCCCCAGCTGTTACCAGATGATGGGACTCTGGGGACACAATACTGGGATGGATCTTCAGCGTATCTTCCCTTACAGTCCCTTCACTTGTAGCACCAGAGTCACGTATTTTTAAGGATACCTGATGATTATCTGTCTTCAGAGGAAGCTGATGTCTAAGGCGCAGTTGTCTCCCACAAAACAATCCACTGAGGTGCAGGAAGAAAATATTAGAATTTCGATAGTACATGTATGTAAACTACAAATCAATCAATATGCGTATATTTGGTGCAGAGTGCTCAGTTTTTTTACTGATGGGGCGTCCAATCAAAAAGGTTTGTAGATGCCAGTCTAAAGCAACAACTGTGGCTGCCACATGGACACTTGACGTGGTTTGACTGCGGCTAACGATGAGTACAGCAGTGCGGTGCTGCACAGGTAGACTCACCACCATCTCCTAGAGCACGTTATAACGTGCAGCTGCCTTGCGTGGAGGGAGTGGTTGAGGCAGTGCTACAGCAGAGCGTGTACCTGATGTTTCACGTCACTTGCCCTTACTGAGTGAGACAGTTAAAGGGACCAAATAAAACCTTACAGTTACCTCCTTGTGTATGAAGACAGAAAGTTCTGCTTAAAGGCCTTGGGTTTTTGTAGCAAAATACTTGGAAATGTACTCCCAAAGATTACTAGGATCAAATGTAAATCAGTGCTTTCATTTGCACTGTATATGATTTTTTAAAAAATGTGCTTCAGATTGCACTTAGATAAGAGTTAACACTTCTAATGTTCTGTTCTTTGTCACAGGATTTTGGCTCTAGTTCTGATAGTGACTTCAGTCTCTCTTCCATGGTTTTTCTAAACCACAGCAGTGGGTCAGAAGATTCGGCAACAGATGGAGAGGCAGGGCTAGAGCAATCTCTTGTTTCTTTAGACGTGTCTGACTTGCTTCCTGAAGATCCACGTTCCAACATGTATCGTCTTTATTTTGGAAGCTCTTATGAATCAGAGCTGGGAAATGGAACTCCTTCAGAACTGGTAAAACGCTAGCTTGATATTTTGAGTTTTATAAATACTAACAGTTGTGAAGCAGAAAAGCTGAACCAGGCAAATGGTATGGTCTTATACCTACTGCTATGTCTGCTTTGCCCTTCAAACACTTCATCCTGCACCAGGAGGGGGAAGAAGATGGAAGGATGTTATATGACAAAATACAAGATGGACTTCTCTGCCACTTTGCAGTATTTCAAAATCACAAACTATTGCTTAATACCTTATAACCAGGCAAACTGCATTCATGCTAGATCCTACTGCCTGTTCTGATGGCTTGTTGCCTTCCAAAGTTTAATTCTTCACTTTTGGGTGGGGTTTTTTTGGTTTGCTTTTTAAAAAAAATCTAGTTGTATTACTTAACAATGACCATCCAGCTTTCACGAATTGAGTCCTAATCTTAAGAACGAGCAGACAGTTTTCCGTTCCCAGTAGAGTGTGCATTAATGGAATAATCTGACTGTGGGATTGTGAACAGCAGAAGTAAACGTCAGCTGCCATCGTTGCTCTGCAGGAGCAGAATTCCTGTTGTTGTAGTGTCACACTGCACGGAAGGCAGCGCGTTGTCTGGCGGGGTTGCAGACCGGGATGTGCGTGTTGGCTGCCCAGCGCCTGCGCGGTGCTCAGCTGGCCAGCGCCTCTGGGTGGGCTGCCCCCGAGCTCCTCGTGGTGGGCGGATGACTTCAGAGTTCACATCATCCATGGAACATCCATTTTCAAGATCTGTTGTAGAATTGTTATTATGGAGTAGTTATTGAAAGTGTTAAACTTATTCTCAGAACTGTCTTGCACCGTCTTAAAGCCAAAAAGAGCTTACCTTGACACTGGAGAAGCAGTCACTGACTGCCCAGGTGCTTTTGTATGTTTTGTCTTACGCTGTAGATGATAGTGTTCAGTTGGGGAATCTTTAGAGACTTCAGTTTTTCTCTGGCTGTGAAAGTTCTTCAGCAAGGCTGCAAGGACTTTGCTCTCTTAAAGCTGATTTTGAGAGCTGCATATTTTATCAAGCGCACAGAGAATTTGGAGGTGATGAATATTTAAATTATGAGTCATTCCAAAGCAAACTACGTAAACTCGCCCAGATTTCAGAACTGCTGATTTTCATGTGTAAATAAAGCAAGGGACTCTGCAGGCCTTCATTCTTTTTGAGATAGGCCATTGCAAAAATCATTAGAAGCACTTCATTTTCAGAATTGTACTTTTCCCCAAGCACCTTGGCAAAATAACGTAAACCTTGCTGTTCAGAAAGTTGCGCATGAGATATTTTTGAGAGAAAGTGCTCTTTTTGCCACTGGGGGCAAGCTTACACTGAATTGTAGGCTAAATCTTAACGGTGGAGTCGCTCTTTTGGATCCCTAATGAGTTAATCTCTTTCTCCCTGTGGTCAATTTAGAGTTCTTTGTGTTTGTCTGGACCAAACTCCATAACTCACGATTTTACCAGCGTGGCCCAGAGAGACGCAGCAGCGTCGCAACCTTTGATGCTTAGAACAGCTTCTCAGGAAGACTCCCTGGAAAATAACCCGGAGCAGCAAACAGAGCAGCTGAGGATGGAGATCAGCGCTATCAAAGCCAACTACAGAAGCAAGAACGGAGTATGGCAGTTTTTTCAGTCTTAACACTTTTCTATTGTTTATCCATGCTTCTTGGTATTTCAACAAGAATTTCTGCAATTAAATACAATGTGACAGAGATAGCAAAGGTAATCGATACCTAGTTTGAGGAAAATAAGGCAGGTGTTAACTAACTAGCTAGTTACTTCTGTGTTATTAACGGGGGGGAGCCGGACTGTATTTATAATTTGCCTGTACTGGTAATGAGGAGGTTCTGGAGCTACTGGTGTTACTGGCACTCTGTTTCTGCGGAAGTTTTTCATTGTCTGTTCATGGCTCTGTTTTCAAGGAGGACAGCACCCTTAATCAGTCAGCACTTGCCAAGAACACTTTAATTATTACCCAGTCCCATCTGATGACTGCACTTGAGGGTATAAGACCATCCATTAGCCAAGATGACTGGAAGAATTTTACTGAACTGTAAGTAGTAAATATTTCAGTAATTGTGCATTCAGTGGAGATATGGTCTTTTCACATTACTTATTCATCAGAAGCACAACAGTTATTGAATGTGGGGAATGGCAGCGGAGTTGAATAGCTTCTGACAGCAGGGTTTTTTTTCAGAAATCTGAAATTGCATCCTGAGAAAGGAGAAAATATTTTACCAGTGCGTTGTCTTTTATTGTTTTTTATTAATGTAGGACCTAGAAATTCCAATTACAGGACCGAAAACCCTTGTAAAACCCTTGTATTATGTTAAGAGCTATACCAGTACAAAGAGGCACCAATTATTTAAGACTTAGAGCTACGTCCTTGCTGCTCTCACTGAGTAACAGCCCCTCGTATTTTCAAATTGCTGGTGTTTGACTCTGTAACGGTCTTTGTAGCTGCCACGTTTGGGAACAGGCAGTAGTCTGCACAAGGACAAAGACACAGAAAAGGAGAATGTGCCTCCTTAGACATGGAACCGACTGAAGCAAAAAAGCTGGAAACTAGCACGAGGATGTTCTGTGAGCTCATGAGGGGCTGCTTCTGACGTGAGGAGTTGTCCTCCTCTCAGCTGATACGCAGATAGGCGGCTCTTACAGCAGGAAGGGACAGGAGAGGAGAATGAGCGTCTGCACTACCCTTGTCCCACCTCCCCACCCTTCCTACCCCAAAAAACGTTTAAAAAAATAGCAAAGGAAACAGGGCAGAGCCAGGTGTGAGGAGACATACGCTCTTCATTTCCATAAAAAATAAACGTCTGTGGTTCTGTGCTGTGTTGATGTGCATCTGAAGAGGAATATGCAAAGCGTTTCATTGGAATTTGTGAGTATCTTTTTATGTTTCCAGGTATGATAATTTTCAGAACCCCAAGAAGAGGAAGGGACAAGTTGTCTCAACATTCAGACCAGGACAGAAAATTACTCTAGCGTAGTACCTTGTACTGCTTGTAATTGCTGAACTTTAACTGGAAATAACTAATGAGATTAAATCAGATTATTTATATTCGTATGGATTTATTAATGCAGCAGTTGAAGATAAGTTTCTTTTAAACTTACATGCTGTAAAATTATGTCACATTTTATTTTGAAGAAAATTATCTTCCTTCAGATTGATATTAAATTTTTGAGAGAACATTGATTACATTCTGTCCTGTTGTTTATCACATAAGATTTTTAATTTATACTTTTTATCAGTATAGTTCCCAAAACCTGACGATGGTTTCCTATTCCTGTTTGCTCACAACAGATCGATTTTGTTTGAATAATACCTAATGGTGGAAATGTTTTCTAAAGATTCTATAAAGCTCTTCTCTAATAGCCTTTGGAGGGGTGGAGAAGGGCGGTGCTGCCTGTTGCATTATTTATTTTATTATTTGTTTTAGTAGGCAACTAGATTGATACTTCCAGAGTAACTATGGAGTCAGTTTTTTCCTTGTTCACCGTGGTTGAGGTGGGTTGAACAGGTAACCAATTTGCTGCAGAGGAGCAAATCCTTCCCTCTCAGGTGCTCCTTGGTAACTCACATTTACACCGTGGAAAATGCAAGTACTTGGAAGTAATTTATCTCCTCATGGAAGAGGGCCAAAACCCATGGACACTACTAATGAAGTGCAGCAGCTGGCAAGGTGTCACCACTCTGCTTTATGTGTCAAAACTCAAAAACTTCCTTTGTTTTATTTTTCCACATGTCCAAAAAAAAAAATAAAGCTCAAAAGATCTGTAAAGGTAAATATAAGGCCACTCACAGCTCGTACCATTCATAGGCAGCAGGAACCACCCCAGGGAATTCAGGCCATACAAGCAGATCTCACAGTGTTTGGAGCTGACTGGCTTGTAGATAATTTAGTGCAGAAAACTTCAACACTGCTATTTTTAGCATGTGGCACATACCCTGTTCTGATACCTAAATAATTTCATTGGTGTACCGAGACCGTCAATATAGAAAATTAGTCTTTGTTTTCCCTTAGCAAATGTGTTTTGGTTTGTTGTTTTTTTCCCCATCAGAATTGCTGATTATATAATATATAATATATAATGGTATTATATATTATATAATATATAATACCATTATTAATTGCAAAGACTTAAAAAACAATTTAAAATTGTTTTTAAGAGACCAAGCTAACAGACACACTACTAGTAATGATGTGAAACACAAATCACACCTCAGCGTTGGCCTGCTCAGGAAATGAAGACATGTGTCTGCCATCAGGATGGCAAAGCCAAAAAATACATTTTTAAATCTGTATTCAGCTTTCCAAGCAATTTATCCCCTCATATAAGCAAAGTCCCAAGGGAAGCTACGTATGCAGGCGCACATTTCAGATTCAGCTGAAAAAAATTCCCTTACGAGGTGACTGTTCTCTAAATCACAGAATCGTGGATGATAGGTTTTAGTCTGGAGAAATCCAAGCAGATCTCTTCTCTCCAGCGCAACAAACCTGCTCCCCGCGTGACGGACCACCCTGAGTGTTTATTCAGAGCTAGTCTTCAATTATTTCAGAAATAAAAACTGCAGTCACAGCTAACACACATATAAAGTGCTGGATGGTTAAGAGTATGTCGCAACTCATTTTCTGGAAAATAAGTTAGAAGGTAAAAACACTAAAGGCAACTCTTAGAAGACAATTATTTGCTCACCAAAGTCGCAGATGACACGAAGCCTGTGGTTCTGACCCAAACTGAGGAATAATGTCTGGAGAAGGGAGCACAGAAATGGTGCACCAAAGGGACAGAAAATAAATAAATACCATGATCCATGATTAAAACGCTATAAAATGTTCATTTTATAAGTTCTTGTATGGGGTTCACAGACCCGCAAATACACTCAAAGCAACTTCTCCAAGGTATTCCTTTAAAAAAATTATAAATTATTGGTAACAGTTTCTTTAATGGAGATTGCAGGCGTAGGTCCCACATGAGTCCAGATATAGCCCTTCTCTGGTCGTGTAG
>NW_009704422.1:26300-28816 GCF_000703405.1 Apaloderma vittatum
GGAAGGGAGATGATCGAGACTTGAAATATTCTGAAGGTGCATGACAGACAAATTCTAAATATTCCATCTTCCTTGGGAGATCTTCTTCTGGTCCTAGGGAAAAAAAAACAAGAACTATTTTTCAAAGACAAAATCTAAAGGTATAAAATTGGAGTATGCAGGACTTAAAAACAGGCAACATGGCCAACATCCCTTAGAGAATGCACCTGGTCCATCCATGACTTTCCTGGCAAATTAGCCTCAAGAACCAGGCAGGAAACCTCTACTTTTATTTTTGCGTTATTTCGTTCTTTCCTCCCATTTGAAGCATTCAGTTATTTGAGTGAAGTACCTTAGGCAATTTATTTTCAATAGATACTATCTGTGGCCTGCCTGTCAGAAGGACTTTTCCAAGTTATTAATCATTTCCTAATCAGCAGCAGAGCACTCTTTGCCGCTGCTCGCACGCTATATATTTTAACTAGCCAAGATGAAGGCGAGCCACTTCAGGTCTCTTCAAAAGAAACAGCTTGGACTGGTGTATCAGGTTTACACTGTAATAACTTTGATTCTGTCTGTGGAAAATAGTTTGATGCTTACCATGGCAAGCCTATAACTGTGCCTGTGAGCACGAATACTCAGTGGCGCTTGCTGCTGCAGTGCCACTCAAATTACATGCGTCACATAAACAAAAAGGTCATTCAAGTAAACGGGATGCTGATGCGATTAGGGTCTAAAATGTGGAAAACACATAACAGATCTTAACCAACTAAAAAATATTAATTCAAAAATTACAACTCTGCATTACTCTAAGCACACACACCCAGTTGTATATAAAAAGAAGGCTTAGAGCTTACCTATGATATAGGATGCCGGGTCAAAACAGTCTTTGGGGCTGGCCTGCGTAGGCAGGAGCCAGGTCAGCGCAGCGCTCTTCTCACAGTACTGGTCCTGAATAAACCCACGGATCTGGGCGTAGTATGTTTTTCCATCCTGCTCATCAACCACCGAAACAACATCTCCAATTTGGTAGTAGACACCCTGAAAAACATACAAATGATCACTAAACCTAATTGCACAAGCTTCACTCTGCGATTCCCAGTCCCGAGTATCTTAACGATCAGTACCTTAAATTTATTGCCCCTGTCTCAGGAGGTGGCCTCAACTCAGGCCCGTGCAGAAGCAAGGTGGTGCGAGGCAGAGCGCGGTCACCCTGAGCTGTCACCAGCACCGCTTGTACACTGAGCTCCAGCCCTGAGCAGCAACCTGGCCTGGCCTGTGCTCAAAGACACAGCGCCCCAACCTGCTCTGCACCCCCTCCCAGGACTGCCACGTCTCCTGCCTGCAGGGCAGAGATGTTCCTCTGTTCCAGGAAAAGTAACGGCAGGAATTTCCCCGTGCACGCAGGGAAAGCTGCTTTCTCTGTATGAAGTCTGCTCAGCTAAATGCAAAGGAGTCCCAAAACACAGTAACATGCAAGAAAAGACATTGATTCTCTGCTGAAATAAACACAGATGCATCCCGGATGTGAGAAGCAAAGCACCGGTTCTCTGGAGAGCACACAGAAGCTCAGTCTACAACTTCTCCTCTGGCTAGGCACTGTCCCAGTGGCTATCCTGAGCTTTTCTTTGGGCGAAAAGACAGGTCAAATGGTTTGCCTCTACTATCAGGAAACAAAACCAAATTTCAGGACTTCACTAGCACCTTGGCACGCTGGTAAAAAGGCTCTCTAACACAAAGGCAAGAAGGTTACCTTCTGCTTTCATTGCCACAGTCAACAGAGCTTGTTCCCAGGGTGTTTGAGTCTGCTTGTGCCCAGCTTCGAAACGGGGACCAGCTCGGATGTTTGGGTGGCACAACCCATCCCCTCTACAGGCATATCCTCTGTGCCCAGGGCAGGAAACATCGCACAAACATCAGCCATCAGCTAGAGCCACTTTCACTTGACCTCTGCCCAGTGAAAGCCGAAAGGTTAAAAAACCCATTTGCAAAAAATTACTAAAGAAACGAGGTGTGTCTTTTAGGAAGAAAAAACAAAAGGGGGGAGGGCAATGACATCTGTACACTACAGTGAAAAACGACCTTGCAAAACTTAACAGCAATGACACAGGGCAGTGCAAAACCCTACACCAGAGGAAGAGGAAGAGAAGAGGAAGAACACTCTGCGAACACATCCCCAGTGCCGTCACCGGCCCAGGTAATTTCAGAGATGAGAAACACAGAACAAGATCCCTTTTTGCACAAAGCGTACCTTATAAAAGATTGATTCCGCCGTAATTATAGTGGATACAGACTCAGGAGCCTTGATGGGCTACAGAAAGAACACAGAAAATCAACCCTGGAGCCCGGGATGGGTCGATGGGCGAGTGGGACATGCAGGTCTGCGCTCCCCCAAAGATCCCCGCCACGTCCCACCCCAGAGAACCCCCAGTAAGGCCACCGTACATTCTTCAGCTTGAAGATGTGCCTCCTGCCCTTGCCCTTCGTGGACACCTTCTTCTCGGCAGCAGGCGCTGACTTGTACTTGGTGTTCCTCA
>NW_009704423.1:0-1203 GCF_000703405.1 Apaloderma vittatum
ACTTGATTTAGGTTGATTTCTTTTTTAACTCAGAAAAGAAAAGCCAAGCTATTTCCAAGGGCAATGCTTTGGAAAAACACATCATTTTATCTGGGGGGCATTCTTGGCAATCATTATATCACAGCGTCCTTCAAATGAAGAATTTAACACTTGTCTTTGACTAGTCGTCCACTTTATTTTTTTTCCCCACAAATACGTGGAACATAAAGTAAAAGCCAGCATCACACTTACAGCCGTAATCTGTTTCTACGTTGATGGTTTGTTCGGCAATGCCAACTTCATGAAACCTTATGGCACCAAAACAGTTGTACGCATGGTTGGGTAATAATCTGCACAGCTTTACTCGAGTTACATCTGTCACTGGAAAGGGGGTTAAGTCTGTAGACACAAAAAAGAGTTTTATCAATATTTTTCCCAATTTCAAAAGTCGCACAGCTTTACCCAAGTTCCATTTTTCACTGTAAAGGGTTTTAAGCATGTAGACACAAAAAATAGTTTTATCAATATTTTTCCCAATTTCAAAAGCACATGGTACAATTTTTATTGGGATTTTCTCTACCATAAACTATCATCGTGTTCCAAACAGAAAAGTGGACAAGCTACTCCAATGACTAGGTGTTGGGCTGTTTTATCCTAACTTAGTTTCCATAGATCTTTACTTTTCATCAGTAAAGCTAATGTGATTTAGCCACAGAAATCAAAAAATTTCATGGGAGTCTGGCAGCACCCTGGAATGGCTTCCTAGATCTTCAGCTCCCTGAAACATGAAATCTGAGACTGAGAGCACTGTGCTCCAGACTGATCAGGCAACTGATGATACTGTCAGAACTTAATACAAGAAGTGTGGAAACAGAAGGGTGACAAAGTGGTCACTAACCTGAACAACCACATTGTTCAACTGGAACAACCTCAAAGGAAAGAAACTCAAATGTTTGTACCAAACAAGAAAAAATTATGGACATTTTGAATAGTTCCCAATATGGTTTGACAGCTTGTCATACTTGGTGCTCTGTAAATATTAAAAATCAAAATGAATTATTCAAAACTGAAGCAGTGTATACTTACCTGTGCCATTGCAGCTCACTATATAGCCATCTTGAGGACCCTTGGAAATGTTGCCAGGTTGCTCCCAGCTAACTGATGCATTTCTTTCATGAGAATCTACTTTAAGGTTTTCTGCTTTTTCTGGAGCTGTTGTAAAAG
>NW_009704424.1:0-3803 GCF_000703405.1 Apaloderma vittatum
GTTAAACCTCATGCAATTGGCCTCAGCCAATATTTGTTGACAATATATTTTTAAGATGCATTAGTATTGTCTTTGTTACTATTCTTTGGGACAGCAGAACATGTTGAAAACCTGTTGCATAACTTTTCTTCTCTTTAGAAGCTTGATTCTGTGATAATTAAAAACACTAGTTCTGCTCAGACAGTAATAGGGAACAGGCCATAAACACAGTTTGAATATTTGTACAAGACACAAACACGACAGTTTCCTACAGAGCGTAGAGATGAAAATGAACAATAACACACAACAGGCAAACTGTTTTCAGTTTAACTCTTCTTATAAAAGCTCTTATAAGTCCCTATGTTTTTTCCTTCATAATCATTATAGGATTATTTATTCACTTTAGAAATTTGATGTATGACCAAGCTTAGTCCACATTAGATATAATACTCTGCTTAAATTTTTTGTAGGCTGAAAAACAGACTCTGACCTTTCATGACTTTGAATTTTGTATATGCAATAAACTTAAGGCAGAGATTGATTGTACAGATGTGCCTCTATTTTTTTTACTGAAGGAGCACAAAATATCCTCTTCATGTTGACAGAGGAAAATAATTCAGGGGATCTGAAAGCTGTTATGAAAACCTCTGGGAAACAGAAATGTCAGAGTATGTTAACGCATATATGTTTAAAAATGCATCTCATTCCTGTGAGCCCGTATACCAATTTTATCCAACATTCTTAGCAATTCCATGCACAGTAAAATAGATTCAAGATAACCGTTTAGGAAAAGCATCCCTTTGAACCTAACATGGCTTTCATCATCCAAAACTAGCTGAAAACATCATCCACAATAATCTATGAAAAGGGAACTCTTTGGATTAGATGTGTTCTTTTTCAAGAACGTCCTTGCAGTTTTGCAATGAGCTTTGAGATGAACCCGCTTGGGATAGACTCAGTGGAAAAGTGGAATGGGATGGACAGAACTGATCTTTCTGAGCTGTTCTCTCAGCAAGCAGTACTTTCCGGTTGATGAATGAGCCACACAATTTGTAGATGCTGTAATATCAGAAAGAAGCCCAGACTCTCTGTAAAAGGACTTTTTCGTGCTTCTGCCTTTTGTCTCTAGTAGCTAGAGCAGTCTCACGCTGTCTTTCATAACTGAATATACAGAAGTTTGCATAAAAAAAGATTCCTGTTTTTTCCTAGATTATGGAACAGACCATTAAAAGCAAAATCCAAAGGAATTAAGAGCCTCAGTGTTTTCTGAAATCTCAAAGAAGGAAATGTAAGCACCTTAACAAAAGACACACTAAATATTTAGTCCATAGTCAACTACATGGGCTAAATTTTCAGCTGGGATAATCTACATGATGATTCCTGTTATCATGTAACAATTCCTATTATCATTGTGGTCTGGTTTTGCTGGCATAGACTCATAGCTCAGCCATAGTATGCCTTCCATAAGCAGTTTCGAGTCAGGCAGAAGCTTAAGCTGGAAGAGACACAAGCCAGGGTAGCTTACCCGAGCTGGCTACAGGTGTATCCCATCCCATAATCATCACACTTATTATAAAGGGAGCTCCCTCCCTTTCCTTGTTTTTCTGTATTCCTGCAAAAGGTTTCTTTGCCTTTATGCTCCTGAGGACTGCTTTCATATTCAGTGTGACTGCTGTGTGCTCAATGGGGTGAGTGTAACTTTATACTCTATATACTGGCATTGGTATTAGCGTGAGTTTTGCTGTTTTGTTAAATCTGTTTTTGTTTCAACTCATTTCTCTTTGCGTTTTTGATCTTCCCTCTTTGTTGGGGAGAGGTTATCAGGTGATAGAACAACTACTGTGGTTTAGCTCTAGATATGGGCTAAATGTAGACACATCGTTTGGGCTGTTTTATAGCACCTTGATCCATTGTTCCAGATTCTGTAATATTATGTAGAATAAGAGCAATACAACATTTACTCAGCAGATTTAAATGCCTGTGCCTAGGGTTATATTGCTTAATTTATTTGGTGGTAGGGTTCACAACCAATGCAGTCAATTAATCAATTCTGGCTAAATATCCAGCAAGTTAAGTTTTATCGATGTCTCAGTTATAGAAAAAAATGCTGACCTGAACTGTTTGCTTCAGGGAATATCTAGTCATAAGAGAATGGTTTATCTCCTTTAAAAATGCCAAAACTCAGGAAGTGAGTTTCAAACCGTTTCATAAGTCAAATAAAATACAGACTCTTAGCACTTTGTGATACCATCTGGCTACCATAAAATTTGAGAAAAATCAAAAACTGACTGATAAATAATACTGTAGGGAAGAAATATTTAAATATTGTGGTTTTTTTTACCTTCCTAGCGACTTCTGATCTCTGTATAGTAGCTGAAAAAGTTTCTCAGGAAAAGAGAACCCTTGAAAAACAATCAGTTCTACTCCCTGTCAGAAACTATCAGTGCAAATTCTTGTGTTGACAAGTGTTCTTCCAGTTTAGTGGCTAACAGAGAGATGGGGAGAAAGGGAAAGGAGGGAGGCTAAATATGTACATAGGCTTCTAGTTAGTGAGAAGGCCAGTAAGAAATCTGGTTTGGAGACAGTTTTGTGGCTGGAATAAAGTAAATAAACAAGTACATTTGTGAACAAGTAAACTTTGAGTAAATAAACAAGGCTTATCTTCTTCTAAGCACACATGCATGGACCCTTAAGTTGAAGAAACTTTCAATCTGTATGCATAGATGCAAAGCAACTTTGTATGTGTGATCATACTTAAGAGACAGATGATGTTCATTTTTACCAATAGTTAGAGATGAATAAGTCTGAAAGCATGTTAATTTCTCTTTTTAGTATTCTTATATTTTCCGTTAGTACCTTCTTCGAAATGACTGAACTATTTTGGCTGTGTCGTTCTACAAATTCTTCATGATGAAGTTATACACAAGTAACTGGGAAAGGGCTTTTTGGTGAGAACTGTGAGATCACCCAATTATATTGCTGGATTTACTTAACGCTAACAACATTACTTAAGCCAGTTTATACCCAGTAAAAAGATATTGCTCTATTTACTTCGCTCAAACTACATACTTGCAGAAGAATTACTACTTGTACTTCTTGTTTCTTTTTTTTTTTTTGTTAGGTATTAAAATATCAAATTTAAAGATAACTTTTCTTATACATTCCTATGACCTTTATCATATTTAACAAATTACATAAGTAAAGTTTTGGTATGTGGATTTATAAGGATAAAATGTGATGCAACTTTTTATGGAGAATAGAGTCTTATTTTCAGAATATACGCCAAGTAAACATAAAATGTAAAAGGACTGTTGATAGAAGTCCCCTATATTTTCATACAGACTGAGGGAAATATATAAACCTACATACCATTTTCTTCTTACCTGGTAATGGTTTGACAGCTTAAGAAGCCCAGCTTTCAGTATTGAACGCAACAAAGTAAAATATTACAGAAAAGTGCAATATAGCTTTCTGTAAGATATAAAACCAGAAGAAGATGAGGAAAGCTATTAGAAACCTCAAAAGTGTTTCACTACATTATTTCATGTGGGATTTCTTTCACAGTTTTATACTTTTTGTTAAGTCATATGCAAATTCACTGGAAGCTGCCATTGAAATCAAAGTGTCAAAAACCTCCTTGTACCCTTAATTAATGATTTATGACAGATATATGAGCTCTTTTCCTAGGAAAGTATTTTCCATCATAAGAAATAATACACTGTTATACAAAATCATAGAATCATAGAATAGCATAGGCTGGAAGGGACCTTAGAGATCATCTAGTCCAACCTCGTTGTCATGGGCAGGGATGCCTCCCAAATCGA
>NW_009704424.1:3840-21750 GCF_000703405.1 Apaloderma vittatum
GGCAGCCACAACATCTCTGGGCAATTTATTCCGAAGTCTTGCTGCCCTCGTACTGAGGAATTTCTTCCTAAGGTCTAATCTAAATCTATTCTCCTCCAACTTAAACCCATTTCCCCTTGTCCTATCAGTGGACACTCTTGTAAAAAGTCCCTCCCCAGCCTTCCTATAGGTTCCCTTCAGGTATTGGAAGGCAGCTATTAGGTCCCCCCAGAGTCTTCTCTTTTCAAGACTGAACAATCCCAGCTTCCGCAGCCTGTCCTCGTAGCAGAGGTGCTCCAGCCCCTGGATCATCCTTGTGGCCCTCCTCCGAACACGCTCCAACAGATCCACGTCCCTCTTATGGTGGGGGAACCAAAACTGGACACAGTATTCGAGGTGGGGTCTCACAAGAGCAGAGTATAGGGGGAGAGTCACCTCTCTTGACCTGCTGACCACGCTTCTCTTGATACACCCCAGGATGTGGTTGGCCTTCTGGGCTGCATAAGCGCACTTCTAGGTGATAATTATTTAAAGGAAAAAAAAATGCACAGTGGTTGTTAGGCATTTCTAATCTTATATTTCTCAGGTATTTTTAATACCAAACAACTGTTAACTGCAATGTATTAAAAATATATTCTAAGCAAAATGCATCTAGATTTTACACCAAAGAAAACAGGATTCCCTTCCTGGGGCAAAAACAATTAGACATCAGAGAGTATTACTATTTTTAGATACTTCTCCTATACTCTTATTCCAAAAAATATTTTCATTTTTTTTACTTTGCAAGACAGCCTTCCACATCTCTAAATTTTGTGATATTTAGTGCTTTATTTAAAGTAATTTCACAGCAATTAAAATGACCATTGAATATTTCTAAATTAGTAAAGGAATGGAATTTTTTAAGGCACTGTAAAAATTTCTTGAAGTTTTTTAATATACTTATTGATGTTAGATTTATTTATTTTTTTTCAATTATAGAAGACTAACACTAGCCAGCTAAGTAAACCTTTCACTTTAGGCTGTTTTCACAGCTCTGAGGGATAAGAGTTTGGGCAGATTGAAATGGTGACTGAAAGTTTCAACTTACCCAGCCTGAAGGCATTGAGTAGTTGAAAAATTAAAAACAGAACTTCAAGCAAAGATTTGAAAAATGTATTAACAATGAATTTTTGAATTCTTTACTTAGATAGTAAAGATGCATGCAAACTGTGAAAATGTCAATCCCCTAAATCCAATTAATATTCAGTTTTCACGTAGCACAGAAGAAATTAAATTTGCAGTTCTAAGCGTCTGCAATTTGAAAAGCTAAATTTGGTTGCCCTTGCTCAAAAGCCACTTACCCTTTTATACTGTGATATGCCATCCCATGCCCTTATATACCTTAGGAGTATAGCACCACTAATAATTTAGGTTAGAAGGAATGACTATACAATTGGGCACATCAGAGAGATTTGAGGAAAAATTTGTTATCTTTCTGTAAATTATCCACAGAAAATCTGTTACTATTGAAACTGGTGTTTTTCTATCGTCTTGTGAGAGTGTTAGATAAAATGCTTTAAAATCGACAGAAATAGCTTAAGTGTTTTGCACCCCCCCATATGTCTATACTGAGCGCACGCGAAACAAATTACAAAAGGGGCTGTAATATATAATATCAGAAACAAATATTTATTCCTGAAGATGTTATACTTATTGAACTTTAGAACTCCTTAGCAGGTAAATATTTTTAAAAATGTCTTACTAAAGCATTCAAAAGTGTCTAGAAGGTTCTCTTGAATCCTACTGTTAGGTTTATGCCTAACCAAATGTCATTGTATCTTAGAATGTTTTGGAATGGAAGGGAACTTTAAAGGTCACGTAGTCCAACCCTCCTGGAGTCAGTAGGGACATTTTTAACAAGATCAGGTTGCTCAATGCCCCATCAGACCTGAAAACTGTGAAATAGAAGAAGTCTAGGATCATAAATGCTCTTCTTGTACTGTCTAGAAAAAAATCTTATGGTGCTTCAAAAATAAAAAACAGCAAGAAATTATATTTCCTGGTGAGTGGAAGGCAAGTTACTTGTCTAAAATGTGAAAGTTGGAGGAAAAAAATCACCGAAAAAAAAATCATAGTGGTTAAAGAATAATGTTCTATAGATATCACACAGAAGACAAATAACATGGCACTACTGATATCTGGTGAGCATTTCAGATGTATAAAAAGCATAATCAGAAAGGACTTTGAGATCACTTACTTCAGTGTCAGAATTGTTGACCTGGTGAAACTCATAGCATTGGGAAGAAGGTGTGTTGCAGCGAGGTGTAAAAGCAAAATAACTGCTTTATCTCAGATACAGCCATAAGCTCTAAATATTGTGAACAAAAAACATTCTAGAAGTTCTTTTGACTCAGAATACTGGGATAATTCAATACAGGTTAGCTACTGGACATGTTAACCATAATTACAGCTTTTAGGAAAAAAACCCCAAAACTGAACAACAATGTCAAACTTTTGGGACACTTGTGTAGGATGTTTGTCAACAAAAAGTATCTTGGGACTAAGGCAGGTACATATGACAAAGTATAACTTGATGATAAGGTGTCCAAACTGAACCAAGAGGTGAACTAGCCCCATGCAGGAGATGGGGCTATTGATAGTATTTAGGATATTTTCTTCATATTATTTAGGAAAAAAATTGTTCTATGTCCAAATTTAGCCACCGGTTCAAACCTGGCATGTGAGCAAGAAATGCAGTTAAGCATCAATAACTCTATTTCTGATCCTTTATACTGCAAGCTGTTTTTTGACAGGGATGTTTTTCTCTGGTATATTTTATTCTTGCAGAGTACCATAAAAGCTTGTAGTAGCTGAAAGCATTGATACTTTTTGAACTATGCTGCAGGGAAAATGGAAATGGAGCGCCAAACAGGAAGAATGTAAAATGGAAGAAAGAATAGTTCCAAAGAGAAGAAACAGAACTGATAAATAGAAAAGTGAGAAAAACGATGGAAAAACAAAATGAAGCAAAATAGGAATGGCTGTTGTCCCAACAACCTTTTGTAATATATAGAAGTCAACCATCCACAGTATAACATTGCACAAAGTTATTCTGGCTCATATTGGAGTCTTTATTTATCAAAGCACAGAGTGCTGGAATGACCACTGACATGAGAATGAATTTACCAGGAATTCTGTGTGCATTAATCTCTGTAAAGTGGAAGGCACAGCCTAGTAATGTGTTAAGAAAAAAAATAGACTTGAAAGGAATATTTATCAAACCAAATGGATTGAGTCAATTTCAAGTTCTCATTTTTTTTCGGTAAATTCCTTCTGATTTCAAATGTTATATAGCATATGTTGCTTTGCTCTATGGTCGGCAACCCAAATAGTCAATTTATTTCCAGCAATATAAATAAGTATTACTGGGTTAAGTATGGTTAATACACCTCTGCTTAATATTACTCCTGTTATTCTCTCAGGCCCATAACCCCTTCCACCAAGACGTTTGCTTAATATATCAAGGTGACGTCCACCTGAAGCCTTGCTTTCCCAGTGTGCTTACATCTTTATTTAACCTTGCGTCTGTGATTAATGGAATGTGCTATTTCTGCTTTACTATAATGGATGGCTATGTTGGAGCAATACACAACTTAGTAATGACATCTCATTCCATAGAAGATATTATAACAAAAATATATAGATGAATCAGACCTGACAAATGTATTTTTGCTTTATATTTTTATCTCTTTCTATTTGACATCTCTTTATGGCTTAAGTGACTTTCCCTATGAAATCTCACTGGTAACACTTCTTCTTGAAAGTTCGCTTCTGAAGACCCCAGGGATTACATTGCCCCAAGAAGTGAGGAGAATGTATTGGTACATTCACAGACTGTACACCAAAGTGCAGATTAAAATGTGCAACCTCTTCATTTAGAAGGCAGTTGTGAACTTCAAAGGACTAAGAAAAGTATGTCATATCCCATGGTTACTAAAATGTTAAAGCATTTTTTTTCCCTGAAATGAAAGAATCATTGAAATCCTTTTGCCTATATGTATCAAGTTTTGCAGAAAGATAATGTAACTTCCAACTGTTGAAACAGTGGGCTAATTTCTACAGTTGCATGAATATAAGGAGGACCACACTCCACACAGGACAAGGCTGAAGTCTAAGATGTATTTTGAATTAATTTATGAATTCATCTTCTGTTTATACTTAAAAATTTATACAATACATGTTTACTGTTTATTTCATAGAATTGTTTAGGCTGGAAAAGACCAAAAGATCATCAAGTCCAATCATTAACATAACACTGGCAAGTCCACCACTAAGCCACGTGTCCAAGGACCACATATGCACATCTTTTAAATACCTCCAGGGATGTTGACTCAGCTTCCCTGGGCAGCCTGTTCCTTTGTTTGATAACCCCTTCAATGAAGAAATTTTCCCTAACATCCAACTTAAGTCTTCCCTGGCACGATATGAGCCCATTTCCTCTTGTCCTATTGCTTGTTACATGGGGGAAGAGATTGACCCCCATGCCACTACAATCTCCTTTCAGGTAGTGGTAGAGAGAAAGGAGGTGTCTCCTCAGCCTCCTTTTCTCTGGGCCAAACAGCTCCAGTTCCCTCAGCTGCTCCTCATAACACTGGTTTTTGAGAACCTTCACCAGTTTGTTGCCTTTCTTTGGACATGCGCCAGCATCTCAATGTATTTATGAATACACAATTTACGGATTTATAATGGATTTTTTCATTGGCTAAAAAGGGGGTACTTCTAAATCCAACACAACAATGAAATTCTCATCTTCCTACCTCAAATGAACATGGTAAAATTGAAATAAGTTCAGGAAAGGATGGTCAGAAAGACAAGGGGTGTATTGTATAACTTAAATAGCATTTATTCAAGAACATTCTACATAATTGCTCATTCAGGAAAGGGATAATCAATTGAGAAGTAATCTGTGATTCCTAAAAGGTAAGACAAAGATGACTAGGGAATGATGATTTTACTTTAATAGTACAATTGACTTTGAAGGAAACAATAAGCAGTAGACTTAAAATAGACAAAATGAAGTACTTTCCCACACAACCACAACACATAATTAAACTGGGAATCTGATATTCAGAGAAATTGCAAAAAGTAAAACAACAGACAAGGTCAGAAATGGATTTGTCAAATTAATGAAAAATGGGTCCTTCGGCAACTATAAACACAAAAGTCTGAGCTGTAACTGGAGATTGGGATAGAAATGTAATTATTAAGAACATTATTCCCTATGGGAGTAACTGATTGTCAGATATGGCTGAAACTGTCAGTGTCATTTTAAATATGTTTGTCCAGCGAAACCTTGTGACCTTATTTTCATTCTTCAGCTATTCCTTTCACTGTCTGTTGCACCTCATTTTTATATCTTCTACCACTTTAAAGTTTATCAGTAAAGGCATTTTTCTCTTTTCAGAGTTGATCCTGGAATCTGTCTTTCAATGACCACAGCATCTATAGAACCAAATATTTGGGGATTATGATTTAGAAAGGAGTGTTCTGCATCGTAAAATGATAACTTTTATGAAACAAATGGAAGATTACGGTCCTAAATCTGTTTTGGATATCTAAAGTAACATACATATAATAATAAATGCTTCAGTTCTTTTCAGTCGGAAGAGGTTCAGGCTTTACATCAAAATATCTATCAGATTGTCAAAAGCAGTTTTGACTGTGCCAATGTAGACCTAATTTTTTTTCCCTCATAATTTCCTTGAAATCTAATGCTTTACAAGAATTGTATTTGTCATTTTGATTATACTCGGCATCATTCAAAAATGTTCATGTTATTCTAAAACACCCAATCTTCAGTATCGCTTATTGTTGACATTAGTGCTACTGTTAACATCAAAATATTATAGAATTACTTCAAGTTTTTTGAGGAATTTCAAACAGTCTTAACTGTTTTCTGAAGGTCATAGCCACTTTTCCTATAATTTTTATTAGAAGTTATCCCAGCCATTTTGCTTTTCTTTAAGAGATGGAAGCAAGAAAACAAAAGAAAATTGAAGCCTCAGTTCAGCTCTGTTTTGGTTAGTAATTAGCACAACCTGTCATAGTCACAAGTTGTACTGGGCATTCTCTAAGGGACTCTAGAAACCATCGAGGATTGCTGATGTGTTTTTTTGACATTTTAAGTCCTCTTGTAGAAGAGAGATAACAAAGTTGTCTTCCTTTAATTTGATAGGTGTGCTCCCATTCCTTTCCTTTCCATTCTAACATGCATTATATTTCTGTGATATTTGACAATCCAATGGCTTCTGTACGAAAGAAATAGAAATTGCTGTAAAAAAGTTTCACGTAAATGTAAACAATTTTCAGCTTTATTTTTGAGACAGCATGTGTTAATTCTCTTTGGAGTGTGAAATTTTCTAACAGAGCCTGCCAGAATACAAACTTGCTTCAGTGTTATCATAAGTCTAAATGCAAGTAGAGGTCTTCAAGATTTTGCTGTTGATTTTCAAGATTTCCTTACCTTTATTACAGTTAGAAGTATTTCAGGAAGTGAAATGAACTTCTTTTTTGTGACAACCCCAGAAACATCTTCCAGGGATATAGCACAAGAATGTCAGCTACCAGTTAACAATTAATATACAATTACAGTATCAAACTCTGACTTTTCAGGTGTATATAGTTTATAAAAACTGACATTTTGAGAAAACTATTATACATTCTTCATAAAGAACGTTAAACTACAACATTCCCCACTGTTTTGTGAGTTAGCTGTAGGTGCAAAGCAAGGGTATAAATAAAAGTTACGAATGGCAAGCAGCCTTTCCATGGGCAAAATTGCCCGAAGCATTTGTGACTTCAGATAAATCCCTCCCTGGAAGGGAAGAGTTAAGATTTTTTTTTTTATTATTATTACTTTTAGTTTTTCTTAATGTTATCTTAGATCAAATGCGAACTACCTTTGGTCAGTAGTGACTTAGAGACATATCCACGACATATCTTCAGACATCTCACAGGATTTTTCTCTTTATTTTTTCTTTTTAAACTAATTCTGAATGAAAGTGTGAAGGGATGTTAAGCTATTCATATAATTTCTAGAGATTTGTTCTAAGCTGGATCTGTGGAACACACACGTACTGCCAAGTCTTTTGCTACCTGTTCCTGTTTCACCTCTGATGGAGATTAGGAGTTCTTATTCACTGAGCTTTAGGAAAAAGTCATTTATCTCCCCATTCTCACTCTTACAGTGAATCCAACATCCTTTATATTTTATCTGATTAACAAATGTCTTCACTGCATTTAAGTGTAGCACAATGATTCTCGACAGCCTTTTAAGAATAAATACCTGAAATTAACCTATTTGTTCTTCTTAGAGAAATATCCTGCTGCCTTCTGTTCTTTTAAACAATTAACTTACTATTCAAAGTTTAATGCCTTATTTCCCTGACTTTCTAATTAGAGAGGCCCAACACTACACAGAAAGCTTTCAGTTCTACTTGATGAATAAATGAACATTCCCTATTCTTTCAGATAATCCCGAATCTTACAACACTTTGGTATAATGATTTCAGTGAATATACTGTCACTACTCATGGCATAGATGATTACAAAGTTTTCTCTTCAAAGTATATAAGAGACAGTTTTCCTTCATGATCTGTCAGCAGCTTGTTTTTAAGGTTCCTCCCTGTATGTTTCCTTCATGCATGGCTGATTTTGAAGTACTCTTTCTGCATGTTATTAAAAAGTAAATGTTGCTGCCATTTATTCTTTTCTTTGGAGTACATAAATCAGCTACTATGTGAATGTGAGAAGCTGTGTTTGTGAGTTAAAAGCTTTCATGCAGTGTAGAAGAATAAAGGTGTCACTCCTAGCTGGAAAGACCAGTAAAGGACAGTAGTTAAATTGCAGTTGTTTTCAAATAAACACATCAAGATATTTATAAGGCAAGGAAAGAATATTAACTTAATTTCCAATGGTACCTTTGCATTGTATGCAGTATATCTAACCAGAGCATAAAAACTTGCAATAATTCTTTTAACTAAAAGGATACAGCTAAGCTTTAGGCAAGTGAGGGGAGAAGTAAACTGCATAACAGGAGTAATGTTAAATTGCTATTAGCAATATCTGTTTGCTCTAACCCCCAGGAACACCCCTGTGACAAAAAGTAACCTATACCTACCTGCCAAATATCCTGTCCCATTCAACACTGGAGTCTGTGTAAGTGAAGATAAACGCTCACAAAAGAATGGCTTAATTCTTAGCCTGAAGCTAAATATATCATGGTACACACATCATCATGCTGGCTTGATTGAGAGAGAAGAAATTAGACCACACACAAATTAAAGTCCTAAAAAGAGGACAGCAGAAAGCAAAATAAACAGGAAATACCATCTTCTGACTACAGCTGCACAGCTGTGGTATAGTTGTAATTACGTAGGAAGGATTATCTAAGAATACAAGTCTCACAAAGGAAAATATTTATTATACCAAATGATGTAACTGGAAATTCTAAAATGCTTTAGGAAGCATAAGTGCTTTTTCAGCTCGATTACTAAGTAATTCAAGCAGTACAGGGTAGCTGAGGAGGACATCTCAAGGTCTCAACTTTTTTCCTGTTTCACTGACTTTCTATTGAGATATAATGCAGGTGTAACACTGAAAGCTCTCATGTGATGACATACTGCATACTTGTCAATTGGAGAAGCGTGGGATTGTTGCGCTCTATGATTCATCATGAGAAACAAATATTTACATAGATCAGTGCTCTATGACTAGTTAGTACCTTTTGCTATTCTTCAAGTGAACTGTCTGCAAAGCAGAGTATCTACACTTATCAACATTTGAGCTCAGTTATGGCATGGGGATGTTTGTGTGAACTATCAATTAGGTAAGAAATTTTCTTTTTAGAGAATTTTGCTTGCATCCCTAGTTCATGGTGAGTCTGTTTCCTCCCTGCCAATTGGACCATCCCATACAAACAGCAGCCTCATGCTGATGGGCCAGGAAATACTGATTTAGCTTTTACTTTACTTTTAGCCAGTTTACCTTAGCTTGAAGAGAAAACTTGTGTAGTAGTGGTGCTTGCTGCCCTTGTAGAAAAAAATTGTTTATCCTGATTGCTAATTGGAAAAAAGAAAAAGGTGGCAGAATAGGCTCTTGGCCCGTGGAGACACTTTCCTAGAGATCTGTATGTACTAATTGGGAGATTAATACTGAAAGATTAACTCTCCAGAAAGTCTGCTGTCAGAAATAATGAAACAGGAAGGAATAGGAGTGGGAAAAGGTTGAAATTCTATGGAATTATGAAGGGGTGAGAATCTATATATAGTTATCTAACTATAAGTGTGGCAAAGGTAAATGTAAGTTTTGCCTTGAGCTTCAAAATCTCTGAGGAAAATTATGTGGAGAAGGATAGCTTTGCTGCTTAAAACAGCTACTATATGCAGCTGCAGAAGGAAAGCAGACAAAGGTGACTTCCCTTGCATCTGCTACCAGGGTTGTGTGGTAGCGTCATAGAAATCTATTTAATCTTCCCTCTGTTGCTATTGTCTTTGGCCTTGCACTTGCGTAGGTGAGACAGACACAGACTTTGGATTACCTCCAGACAGGTTTCTGTTTTCTCATTCAGTGTCTGTTGGCTGTCTTGTTTTCTCAGTAGTAAATGTTGCAATTATGATGGGTGACTTGTTCTTGTAGGGTCAAACAAAGCTCCATCTCATTTTGACCTCTGATGAAATGATTCATGTCATATGTTTCACATGTGCCCTTTCCAGATATGTTGTGGCAATCTATCTGAAGGAGACATGGAGGAAAGGACAAAATGAAATAATAACTGATGTTATCAGCAACAGCAGGATTGCAAGATCACAGTTTGCTGAGTTTTTCCAGCTACATGTGATTGTTCTGAGATAGTAAACATGTATTGATTGAATAATATAGAAAACCTTTTTATTTCTAGAGTAAGTCAAGCCACCAAGGGAAGAAAAAAATTATAAACCACAATGCACACTATTTTCTTTATCTCCTTTATCTGCTTCAACTAACAATTTCAGTGGTTCTGTTTCTGGAAAATTCATTTGACTTGAACACAGCAGTGTGAAGGCTTCTCTGCGGGACATGGACACCAACAGAAAAATAGGCTTAGTTTACTGTCTGTTTCAAGGTATTACAGAAATGGGGTGATGCATTTACTTAAAAACCTTATTATACTCCAATTTTAAGTAGAAAAAGGGAATAAGCAGGATAATGCACCTAATCATTGCTATATACGTTTAATGATTAAGAAAGATTCATCGCCAATTGCTATAACACTTTACTGTCATCCAGATCTGCAGTGGCTCGTGAGCCCCTGTTGCAGTGAGGATTTGGACCACCTGTCTCAGCAATTGGGAGGTCCTGTGCAGAGTGTCCACTTGTGGCTAAGATCTTCAAAGTTGCTTCAAGAGGGTTCAGCTTTTATACTTTTGAATAAACAAACTTACATAACTTCAAAGATGGGAAGATCTGGTGTCACCCTCCCTGTTGGATTCCACTCAAAGTCCGGTCAGGGCTAAAGGAGGAATGCAAGAGACTTTATGTATGTTGGTCCAAGGGAGTTTCTTTATGTATTTGGGCTTTAATCACATATTTCTCAACAAGGTCTGGTGTCTAGTCTCACGGTCTTGTAACATACCTCTAAATAAAGAGTGAGCATTTTGCTGGTTACCACTACACAATAACCATTACAGCAAAGCTGTTATAGATTGGCATCAGAATATATGTATCTTCATACTAAAATAGATTAGTAATACATTACATATGTCATTAATACTATGTGTGATTAATACTATATATTAAATATATTGTTGGGTTGTGAAGTTCATCTATAGGTCAACTTCAGTTGGCCCCAGCACTTCAGTGTGTCTCTAGATTTCTTACTGCCTTTATCAATACCTGGTAAAAGCCCTCCTCACTATCTTTAAAACTTGTGGTCTTGTTTAATATGTAATAAAACAGAAGACCTTGTGCCAACAGGATCTCCATGTGGTGACTACCTAGTCTGGAAATGGAGCACAATGTAAATGAAATAAGTCACCATTTCCAGACTTCAAGTTTAGACTGTTTTTTCATCGGTGTCTTAAAAATACCTGTGTCTTAGGCAGCTACATAATTTAAGTTTTGGAACAGAACTAATGTCCAAAGGATAATGAAACATATTGACTAACAAACAATAAAAATCTATTTTTTATGAGCACTGAATGCAGATAAAACAGATTTTAAAAATTGTTTTCTGCAAAGATATTGTTATAATAATAACCAGTAAGAATATTTTTCATACTACAAGGGTCCAATGTTCCCACTCCTATTCAAATTGAACACAGTACTTCATCTGAAAAGGATATTATACAATATCTCTTTGTAAGAAACAGGTAATTTATTTATCTAATGTCAGAGAGGAAGCCAAAGGAAGGCAAAGAAAAACTCAGTTCTGACTTTATTACATGGTTTTTCCAAATAAGGCATACCTGTGCACAAACATTAAGAAGTTTGCTTTGATGCTCAGAGGCTCAGGGGTGCAAAGAATATTGATTCAAGATTTTGCCTCTTCATAGGCAACTGAAGCTATATGTTTGACCCAATGAAATTGTTTGTAACAGCTTGAAATACTCATACGATGTTATTTTACAGATTCCAAATGGTAGTTTATGTATATCCTAACATAGAAAGGGAGGAACTTTTGAAAATTACCTATGTTTCACATAAGATATGTACTCTGATATATGGAGAAACAAAAAACATAAATATTGCAGAAAAGTGAGATTGGATTACTATAGCTTTCTGCATATTTGTAACTAGACATAAGAAATATAAAAAATGTCTCAACACAATCACTTTCAAGAAAAAAATGAAGCATTTACAGTGCTCAAATAAGTATTGTGTTCATGCATTTTTTTTTCTTTTGCAAATCATATAGATTAATTTCCTTCAGAAAAATATATTTCAACAACTTCTGGCACCAGAAGACAGAAAAAATGCTACTCTGCTGCAGAATGAACAGTAAGAGATTGAGCCACAGATCTCTCCTAGCCTGGGGTACAATAGATTTTTCTCAGGGCACAGGGTGCTCAAGGCATTTCTAAAACCACAAGTCTAAACTCTTTCAAATATGTGAAAGAACTGGTCACAGTTCTGATTCTTTCGAAGTAGGAGATATCATGTGGATTCTGGGAAAGGAATAAGCCCATCTAAAAGCTGGAAATGTGAAAGAAGGGAAGAGCACATGTGCAAGAGAAATAAGTCAGATGGAGTCTTTCTGAGCTTTGAAATCTCAAAAGGATGCACCTCCTGACCAACTAACCTGTCAGGATATGGGGCAGATCCAAGGGGCCGGTGAGCTCAGTCAGTTGAGCATGGCTCTGACAATGCCAAGGTCATGAGTTTAATTCCTGTTCAGTCCCAATGTGTTGCCTGATCTAGTAGAGAGGTGGTGTGCCTGGTGACAGGGAGACTGGATTAAAATGATCTCTATGGTTCCTTCCAGCCTAGGCCATTCTATGATATGATACGATGTACTCCAAGTAATGTAGAGAATTTTCCAGACAAACAGAGAAGTACCACTATTTTCAACTGGATTTTTCTGATACAATTTATTAAAAAATGTTCCCAGAATATTTATTTGAAAGCAGTATCTCTGTGTGAGGGCAATAAAATTTTTAAATTCCAATATTATCAATTCCCTTCAAGACCAAAAGAATCTGAATTTCAAGTGATTTTGTGACACAGATTTGAAATAGCTCACTGCAAGTATTTGATATTATGTGTGGAAAAGGCACAGAATCATGTCATTAGTATTTTGACAGTTTGAGAGATATTTATAATAATAATATTGATAATGTCTTTGCAATGGGTGAAACCCTTATGGGAAGCCATTATATTTCTTACACAAATAGCAAGAATGCCTCCTTTGTACTAGTAACTGGAATTTTCTTACTGGAACTCAACAGATTTTTCTGAGCTATGAATTTCTGGCGTATTTAATGTGTTAGACGTTTTATTTTTTTATGTGTCTATGAGCACATTGGAGATATTTAGTACATTAATTGCCATAAGATGTACTACAATTGATGATTCTTTTCTTGTCCATTGAAAACAGAGTTTTAAAAATTAAAACTTTACTTGAATTTTGTAATTCACTTTAAGTTTGAGCTGATATAGAGGCTTTGATATACACTCTGATATGAAAGAATAACAATTGAAAAAATATACACAATTTTCAGAAGCTTTAAAAAAAGGCTTTTGTCAACTCTACTTGAGTCAATGGTTACAGAACAAAATGCCACATACATATTTTTATTTTTTGTTCGACATTTATGTTAACAGTTTCTCACTTGTAATCTTTTTCTCACTCAATTTCTGTATGATATTATTTTACAACTTCAATTTAAGCACAAGCAGAGGTACCTGTGACAAGATAACCTTAGTCTGCTATCTGTAGAGGCTTTGTTTATTCATGAAGGCATTCCTTTCATTTGTATACTTTTACTGAGATGGAAAGCTAGTATAGCATCTTTTCACAAGAGAATTCTAAACCCCTTTGCGGAAATTTCAATGTAGACACCTCTAAAATGCCCAAAAAGTTTTAAAGCATCAGCAATCAATACGAAGGTTTATGTGGAACATACAACTTTTAGTACTGAAGAAATATTACTTCTCAGTCCTTCGTAGTAGCACCCTAATTTGGAAAAACTTTTATGCTTTCTCCACAAGCATAACCATCATGAGTAGTAATAACAGTAATGATGATCTTTAAGTTAATCTAAGAAATAAGAAAGCACAGCTCATAAAAATAGAACTTAAACTTTTAAACAGACATTTTATTCTGCGCACAGCAATTACTCCTGTTGTCAGCAGGATGAAAATTTACTACCCCAGGAAGTCATAAAGACTCTGATGCATTCTTACACGACACAGTGTGAGCTGCATCTAAATGAGACAGTCCTTTCTGATAGCCTCCCCTTCCCCTGCACTACACCGTACCAGTGACATACCATCTGCACAATGCAGAGCCGGACCAAGTCCCACACCGGCATTATTTGTGATTATTTCAGAGCTGGAAGTATTTTCTACCTATTTTATTCAAGGAGCTTTCTCATTGCTTTAGAGAATGAATTAAGTGCTTTTGGAAGGACTGTTTTTCTCCAGCACCCAAACAGCCAATGGAACAGATGAGTGTTTTGGTATTTCTTAGGAAGAATCTGAAATATCTATGAAAAAGAAGCTCACTTGCCACCCAGAATCACAACTTCTCATTCTGTGAAGGTGATGAATATGAGAAAACATACCATCAGTCAGAAGAATAGCCTTATGCAGCACCGAACCCAGGTATAATACAAATGATGCTGTTGAAACTCTTAATGTAATGGCTGAAATACTTGACAACAAGGGATGCTCCAGAAGAAAATCTTGCATGTGCAGCTGTCTGCTGAGGACTTGCAGTTTTGCCATAGAATTCAATCTTGATGATGGGGTGACAATAAAAGTTGATAACCACCTGATACAACAACGTAATGACAGCTGCAGGATGTTGCTAGAACATCCCTATTTTGAGGCTTTGGTGTAATCTGTGGCTACAATTCTTCAACAGTGCTACTTGCTGAGCTATTTCTCAGGTTACTCAAGCTGGTCTTTTTTTTGTCCTGCAAAAACCCGGGGACATGTAAGCCTACTTGTAGCTAGTTTGTACCAGATTTGAGAAGTACCTCTATTAGTTATGGATATTATGTCTGCTGATATGAGTATTTACTGACAGAGATTTTTGGGTTTAGTGCTTGTGACTTAGTCTGTAAATTTCGTACACACATGAAAAAGCACTTGAAGACCAAAAAGTATTGTTCTTGTTCCTAGTGCAATATCCATTCTGCATCAGCTTTCTCGATATTCATTCATATGGAGAAGTTAAGTTGACGGGAATAAAAACTTAAATTGATTTTGAAAGTATTCACATAGGTGTACAGCAAGTGATTCTGTGAATACAAAGTACAAGTATCTATTTACTTTCTTCCAGTGTCAGGTGAATGCTACATATAGAAACCTTTAGAATTCCTTTCTGTTCTGACAGGCTGAACAGCAAACATTGATCTCTTTGAATCACCCATATAGAGAAATTTCCTTATATGTGCTGAAATATAAAGTCAGAATATTCTGGTATGATGCTTCATCAAAAGGAATTATAGATTAAACAAATAGTAATGGCTTTTGTTGATTTTTTTTTTCGCTTTGCCTTTACTTTAGAAATCTACATTTATTCAGTGAAAGCTTGTCTTCTGCGCATTGATTGCTGACCATTTCTTGTAAACATTTTTTATTTTGTTCGGATTTTAATCAATAAAAACACAACTCAATGATGAGTTCACTGAAAATGGCAAGAAAAAAAAGAAGGAAAACCTTATGTATAAGCATTTTTAAATCAGTAGTGTTATACAATATAGAATACAATAGTATTTGGAGTTAAAACCATCTTATTTCATCAAAGTTCCATCACTGTTTCTAAAGGTGGATCCCGAAGATACCCTTATGTTCTGCCAACCACAGAACTGCCTAAATCCCTCAGGCTGGTTGTCTTTTCAATTAAGTTCAGAACATGTGCCTTCTACTAGAATCTGAACAATCAGATTGGTTGAGTTTGCATATTACAAAGATGACTGGGGAGTCATCATGTACAAGACGTGTGGGAGTTAGAGAATTCAGGCTCTGCCTCATCAGAGACATTCTACCTGAGGCACATAAAGGGACAAAATAAGAAAACCTGTCTTCATAGACACCTGAGGACTCTTCCACTTCCTTTTGTACGATGTTCATTCACACAGGAACGCATTTGCTGTCTTTCTCTGTCCTATATGCTCTAGTTTCTGGAATATTTTAAGTATTTTTCTGTTCTTGACTTCTGTTATCTGGGGGATTGGGGTTTCGGTTGTTTGGGGTTTTTTGTGTTTTGTTTTTTTTTTTTTAATCAATGCTGTACTCGCAGTGTACCATCCAGTCAGCGTCCCTTTCCTGAATACATATATTTTTACATTATTCATCCTAAATATTCATAATGGTGACCCCATCGTATCTTCTGCCAGTCTGTTTGAATGACTTGTTTCCTTCACTTTTGTTATAGTCATCTATTTCCAGGAAGTAAAAAGTATTACATGACCTTCGTGTAAAGCGTTTCTCTTTTTAAATCCTCTCAACGTGAAAAACACAAAAACACAAAAAAGGCAAATAAACAAAACTTTGGAAATGTGTTTCCTCTAGCCTTGTAATCATTTGTAGTCAGTATTCGGTTTGGTATGTTGTGCATGTTGCATAGTGTATACTGTGGTCTAGCAAGTAACAATAATAGTAAAAAAAATAAAAATCCCTTCATGTACCTTCCAACTATGGCATGTAAACAATCTAGTACACAAAACTTTGACCTATACCAAAATGATCTTCAGAGGTCCCTTCCAACCTCTACTGTTCTCTGGTTCTGTGATTATCCACTATCAGGCTGTCAAAATTTACATTATCTATCTCCTTTTAAAATAATTTTCCTCTCAGTTTATCATGAAACAAAACAAGTTTCAGCATTGCTGATTTGAAATTTAATGTGAGGTTTTACCTCACTGATGTAATTTTCTCTTTGAAGCATATCAAGAAAAGCTATCAATAGCTAACAATGAAATCACCATATAACCGCAGACTAGTGTCCTAGTATATTGGGGACTGTGGGACCTCAAATTATTTTGTTGCACTACCTTAGCACTGAAAAATCATAAAGTGTCACAAATAACATCAAAGCAAACTTGTAGCTTTTACTCAATCCAATAATTCTGTGATTAATTTTGTACGGTTCTTTCAGATTACCTCACATAAAGCCTTTACAGTGTTGCCAAGCCAGTGGTTTGTAATCTGAAATTGTTTTTCATGTTATCAGATCGATTCTGGAATGTCTTCAATTTACTGCACTAAGATAATATCAAGACCATCACTTGTTATCACCTTGTATTCAGGTTTTATCTCTTCTTCCCAAAATATTAAATCAAGGTTTTGAAATTTAGTATGCATTAAAGGCAGTACAACCTGAATCTCATAAAATTTAGAAACAACCATTAAGTTTTTAGTTAAATGTGATTACAGAAGACACATCAAACTTCTAGACTTTAAACAACAATAGTAAATTTATTTGCTGACCAAAAAAAGTTATAAAATTATGAATTACCCTTTAAAAAAGTTAAAGCTCATATTCGGGCACTAGATTATCTCAAGTTTTCTCAGGTGTGCATATCAAAAAATTACAGAAAAGACCTGTACATTTTTGCCAGGGAGTAAAGAAACTGGGTATTACCGTTGCATAGTAACTTAAACAGTAAGGCCTCATCGGCCATGATGAGTTACACAAACTACATCTAGCCCATGCTGGTTTTAAAATAAAGTTATACTCACAGATCAAGGTTAGCATCAAGAAAATATTCTCCACGCCAGAGAAGGGACATGAATATGATGAGTATTACATCATGAGATCAGCCTGTGATTGCTTACAGTCTTGTGCAGCTGAGTGTAAAGAAAATAATGAGAGCTGAGTGTAAAGGCAGTAAAGACATTGTGATAACTGCCTTTCCACTTCTCTGTCAACAGCAGTTCTTTAGATAGTTCATTGGAAAAAACATTTTGTATGTACTTAACTAGTCCAAGTTATTATCATCTATTCCTGCAGTATTCCTCCTTGTGTAGCACCCCAGATTACCTCTGCTTTCTTATTAGACTTGTGGTTACAATTAGATTTACTTTGGTTTGGTTTGTGTTTGAGACACCACTGTTTTCTGAACAAAAATCATCCGCTCTAGAGACCTCTTTGCTCCCACCTCAAAAGATGATTGAGCCAGCAGTGTGCTAAGGTGGACAAGAAGGCCAACAGCATCCTGACCTGGGTCAAAAATGGAGTTCAGC
>NW_009704424.1:21763-52855 GCF_000703405.1 Apaloderma vittatum
GTAGGTAAAAGATTGTGCCTCTCTACTCAGCTCTGGTGAGGTCACACCTTGAGTACTGTGTTCAGTTTTGGACACTGCAGTATAAGAATGACATCGAGGTGCTGGAGCAGGACCAGAGAAGGGCAACAAACCTGGAAATGTCTGGAGAACAAATCTTATGAGGAGCAGCTGAGGGAGCTGGAATTATTTAGTCTGGAAAAGAGGAGACTGAGGGGAGACCTCACTGCTCTCTACAGCTACTTGAAATGGGGTTATAGTGAAGTGGACGTTGATCTCTTCTCCCGAGGAACTAGTGATATGATGACAGCAAATGGGATAAAGTTGCCTCGGGTGAGGTTTAGATTCGATATTATGAAGAATTTCTTTATTGTAAGAGTGTTAAGGGAGTGTTGTCCAGGGAAGTGAAAAAGTCACCATCCTTAGAGGTGTTCAAAAAACGTGTAGATGTTGAACTTCAGGATGTAGTTTAGTGGTCATGGTGGTGCTGAGTTGGCAGTTGGACTTGACAGGTCTTTTCCAGCCTTAATGATTCTATGTTTTGAAGATTCTCAGGAGCTCACACTTGCAAATGATAATACTACTGTATTATTTTTTTTTCTGAAAATGAGATGTAGAGAAAAGAAAATTTATTTTTGCATGACACACAGAAAATCACAGTACAACTGAAGAGAGAAATTACATTACATTTGAACTGAGATATTAAACTTCTATGGTTTTTTATCATCTGAGAGAAATACTAAAATATATACCTTCATGTAAGCTACAGAAACTTACACATACGTACATATGTATGCATAGTAATCTTGTACAACAATATTTGCTGTGAGAAATTTTTCAGATTTAGTGAAACATTTTTTATAGACTTAAAACTATATATCTATGCCAATGGGGAAAATATAGCTTAAATAGCTTCACAGACACCTCATGTCTTACTCTTCACCAAATATTTAAAATAATAAAAATTATATTTTTTTTTATCCTTCCATTACAATTGTTCTTGTTTTCATAAATATACAAAGAAGGTCCATTTAATAAGTTTTTTGGAATGTATAACAAATTATTTTCATTACAGAAGATCCTATTTTCTTCCTATTTTTTTTCTAGCTTTGTGACTATTATCTAAAATAAAAAAAAAATTTGGTTGCAGACAACTAGTAAAATAATACACAAATTGGCAAAATATCAAAAAATCTCCGATAGCTCAAGAAAATATCACACATGTGAAAAGCCTGCATTCCTAAACAAACACATAGAAAACAACTCTGAAAAGCTGCAAAAAGTTGTATTAACACATTATTCTACTTGCACAGCTTTACAGCTCTGCAAATAATATCACTATGGAGTACTGAAAAATTTCAAAACAGTACCAAATTCCATTACAGAGCCTTCATTACTGGATTATTGGCCCATTAAAACCATCAACACATCATTCTTGAATAATCACCGTAATGATGAGCCACTGCCCTGAAACATAACGATGTGAATAAGCCCTGCAGTGATAATAAAATCACAAATTAATGTGTACTAATATAACAAAGTACTAAGTGGAGATGACAACAATCAGTAAGAAGACTGACGCCTGCTTAGTATTCCCTAAAGCAATGAGAACTGTAAGTGAAGAACTTGTTTTAAATACACAGTAGCTAAGTGAAAATATGAAGGAGAAACTTCTACCATCTCTAATGTCCAGCCACAGTGGTGCAACAATGTTGTCTCTGTATACTTGTATAATTAATTGGTTTATTCCATACTTTCTGGATTTTTTTTCCCCCGTTTATTAATAGAAGTAACTTGGACACTCACAGATTTGTTTGTCTAAAAATTCTGGAAGCAGAAGTTCTGTATTTCCTAAGAGAACAGGTACTGCAGAGCCACTGGTACTGCACATACATGTCTTCCAAAATACCTTCAACTTTCAGCTGAAAAGATCCCCTTGTAGGAATGAAAGAGTAGCTCGTTTCCAGTGCTCACTCAGTTCTTGTAATTTCTTCTGAAAGTGCCAACAAGGATGCCAATTAGTTGGAGTTCAGATAGATTTTGCTCTATTTTTTTGCTCATTATTTTATTTCAAACAGGTTACTGACCCACTGGCGGCTAGTAATACATTACTGATCTAGAAACTTCAAACTGTTACAATTCACCTACCAAGTTCTCATTCTTTTTTGAAGGGAATTACCAATTTTTTTCCTTCTTTTCAGACAAAAATCAGTTTCTACCCTGGAAGATACACTTTATCTGAAATGCAAGTTACTGAACTCAGTTCAGGGACAATGTGGTGAAATATAATGACCTACAGGAAGTCATCCGAGTATATCATCAGATTGCCCCTTGAGCCCTCCAGGTCTGTCAGTCTATGAACTGTAGCTGAAGTATTCATGCTTTTTGAATCTGCACCATTGTACACTGGATAAACTGCTGCTTAAAGAAGAGCTCTTGTTGCAGTTCTGAAGCAGAAAAGATACCCCAAAACAACTTTTTTATTGCTCGAGTTGTATTGCTAGAAATGTAATCGCTGACTGCAGTACTTGCCACTGTAGCAAAGTGGAATCCATTAGTGCATTATCCTTGAACATAGAGCATTTTCAGAGTTAGGGGTTTGGGTTTTTTTTCCATTTCAATCCCATTAAAATGAGGTGGAGGGGACAAACAAAGAGAGGTATCCCTTCTAGACGACTTTTCTGAAAGAAATAGCCTGAGACTAGCAGGGCAGGTAAGTTTATCTGAAAATATTTCAAACTTCCATGCATGTGTAGGCTTTCCACTTTCCTAGCTGTAATGTGCTTTAGGACACAAGGGAAGTAGAATTACTTTTCTGTTTAGAAGGCACTGCTACATTGACTATATGGAGGCTGAAGTGTCTTTAGGACTTTGAAATCCACTTGGCTCCCTGACTAAGTCTCTTTACTTAGCAGAGAGTTTCCTATTTTTCCTTAATGAACTTTCTGCAGAAGAATGAAGACAATAAATAATCTGTATATTCTTTAGGAGAAATTTGCACCTGGCTACTGTCTGCTTGTCCTCTTGGTTTTGAGAAAGAGAAGTGAAAGAGAAAACAGTTTTGTGTAGGGCAGGTAAGGGTAAGATGTTGTAGCTGTGACCACACTCTCAAATTGTAGGTCTATGAGCTCAGTGAGCATAATGAATAAGTCTTCAAAACTCTTAATTAAGGAGAGTACTTATAGTTTCCATAGTTGGAGATGGAAACTTGCAGCCAAGCAAGTCAATTTCTTCTTGTTGTGAAACCTTTACCAATGAACTTTCTGACTATATATTTTGTTTCATCTTGTCAGAGGATGTAGCTGCTGACTACAGCATACGAGTCAGAGATGTAACAGATGGAGACGGTACACTAAAACTTTGAATTTTTTTGCATATATAAGGCAATAATACTCCATCTGGGACTGATTCTGCCTTTGTGCTTCATCAAACACATCAGGCTACAGCAGGCATCCTGGCTTTTCTGCTTCACAGAGAGACTCTCCTAAACTTCTAAATACCTAGACAAAACTTTCCAAGCTCCCTTTTGCTTGAATGCATTTAATCCCCATGGGGATGGTTTAATATTCTTAGCTTCACATTTTCAAGCCATACCGAGGAAAATATTGATGTTTCAACTCCACATTAAGGATCTCAAATGTTTAATGAAAAAAACCCCCAAAATCTGAAAACCAAAGGACCCTCCCCCCCAAATTATTAATTAGAAACTAGCCTTAAGAAAAAAACATAAAACTTCGGTGCACATAATTCCAGGATAGTTTGTTATTAAAATTGCTAAACCTTATGAGATTAACTGACTCTAAGCCCCTTTTGACTGAAAAAATATAAGTGGTAGGTAGTGAAAAATACAAACATTCCTTGAATGTTTCTAAAATCTGCTGGTTTTGCTGTTGTTAGCTTTGCATAATTCTCTTGATTTTCATTAGTTATTTTTTATGTTTTGCATTAGTGTAAATAATTTGTTTGTTGTAATTCTGAGACTGCTTAATAGGTACAATTGATATCTTCTTGTAAATTATACTTAAACTGTTTACATTTACCAGTACAGTATGTATGTCCAGTACCAGCTGATGGCCGTTATCAAGTGAAAAATACTATATTAATTAAATCAGCTCTTAAATACAGCACCCTTGTGGAACTAAACTTCTACAGAAAGAATATGGGACAGCAAGTTTTTCCTCTCTGTTACTTTGATTCATTACATTGTTTACTTGTTGCCAAAATTTACTATAAAATATAAACTTAAAGTAATACTTGTACATGTACAGCAGCTATAATACAATATATATTGGACCTATTTGTTCAAAGAGCATGAAACTAAATCCAGGATACATTTAATTAAAAAAAGATCATTCAGACTCTGCAAAATAGAAAATTACATTATATCTAGTTGAATTCTGGGACAATATTAGTTTGCTTAAATCTTAAACTGCATTCCAAATACACACTGTTTTCAGCCTCATCAATCACAGTAAGGGAGGAACGTTGCAGACTAGACAGCAGCACTTGCAGTGTTCATCTCAGCAAATGACTGAATCTAACCAAGGCTATTGCTTTTAGCGTATGCGGTAGTAGCGGTCGGATGGGAAAGGAACAAATGCAGGTACCCTCTTTATGGAGAGCACTGTACCCAATCCTCTCAAGCAAGCTTTCGCTTAAGCACTTTCGTTACACATCATCTGACTTCCATTCTATGCAATCTGTAATACCTAAGGGGAAAAAGGGAATCGTGCACGAACTGACAGCACTGTAACTTGTGCAGAAAATACTTACTGTTGTACGTGTTAGAATCTGGTTGGCCCGCAACTAATTGCCTCCCTTTGCACAAATGGAGGCATCCAATGGAATAATTGCATCTAAGGGATATGTCAGAGAAAATGGAGCGAGAGAACTCTCTTGCATTACATGGATATGGTGCCTCTAGCTACTGACATCTTGGAAATTTATCTGGCATCCTTCCAGAATGGTTCTGCTCCAAGTGAGGAATATGGTTCAAAGTAAGATACAGAGATAAGAAGTTTGACACCTGAATGTGTTTACTGAAGAATCATAACTTCTCTTTTTAGTGTTAACTAGCAAGTGAATAACCACTGAGGTACTTGCACAACACCCTAAACTAGCCAGAGCTTTAAGGCAGCTCTGCCTATGTCTTTTCTTTTATGCAAGCTTACTAACAAGACCAATCAGCTTTTATGTACATGCTTTTATTAGAACTTCAACTAGAAAGATAAAGTCTTTTTTAAAAAAGAGAGAAAAAATAAAATGTGAGTAGGAAAGGGAGGGGAATTGGAAACAAATCTAATGCCCTTTGACAGCCATGTCCTTGAAGAGCAGGACCTTCCATCCAATGCCATTTTCTTCCAGCAACTTTTACTTCCTTCTTGGTCTCTAACTAACCCTACACAGTGTCTCTGTCACTCTGGAGGGATAACTGGATTTACTCTGTGCTCAGCAGTCTCCCAGGCTCAGATCTTCTGCAAAGGTACCTTCTGCTCACCTCAAGTTTCACTCTGAGACATTATCCCCTGAATATTTCCATCTGTTCCCACAGAAGAGTCGATCTCTTCCCCCTTCTGCTAGAAAGTTGTGTTTGACACAATGCACTTTTGATGTAATTTCCAAAACAGTCTCGTCCTAGAGAAACTGATGCGTTACAGTCTAGACAAGTGTCTATGTGGTGGGTGGGGAATGGGTGAAGAACTCTTTTTCTAACTGGCAACCTGTCACACATGGGCTCTCCCGGGGATCAATATTGGGCCCAATGCTGTTTAATGTTTTCAGAAGGGATCAGAATGGTGGGATCAAGAGTACCCTGATGAAGTTTGTCAATGACAGCAATCGAATGGAGAAGTGGACACTTTGGAAGGGAAAGCCACACTTCAGGAAGACCTGGATAGGCTGTAATTTGTAACCCTCCCTCAACTAGCTTAAAGTGTATTTGATGCCTTTATATTGGACTTCAGAACTACATATAAGTATTTCTTCTTTTTTAGTTTGAAGGTCATCTAATTCAAAGTCTCTCGTAATCCTTCACTACTGCAAATAATCCCAAACCCTCTCTTCTCTACATCCTGGCACATGTGATGTGTAAGCTTTAGTAATGCTGCTCTACTTTTCACATTTCTGTTTACTGTTTGAAAGGTCTAAGAGATTTCACTAGTGTCCTCAAGAAAAGCTAATTTCACTCTTACCTGCTCCTCTGAGGACCAACATCTACTGGTTGGATTTCATATACTACCAAGGAAATCCAGAACCTGTATCTTTTCCAATAATCAGAAGGCACCGTCACAACCAGTCACTTTATTTGCAGTACAGATTATATGGCTTTATCCTCTCAGAAGAGAGCTTTGTTATTGCCCTGCTGCTTAAGTCTTTCTGAGCTTTTCATTTTGTTAGTTTTTGACTACTGTAGACTGCAGGTGATCCGCAATCAGCTGCTGCTGTGTCATATCTGCTTCTTGTTATTAAGATTGTTACTTCTCTAAGATTTTTCTCCTCCCTGTAATAAACATCAAAATTTCCATGTTCTTCCAGTAACTTTGCTATTTATCTGCCATTTGACTTCGAGAGGTTCACTCAGTAGTTTATTGCGTGGAATTTGATATATTTCTCTTTAACTTGTTGTAAGACTCTAATTATTGTTTCTTAGGTTCATTTATATTTAGAAAGGAAACATTTAAATAGACAAATACTGTCAGTAATCAGTAACTATATTGTTAGGGTAATGACAATCATGTCCAGTCAAATTCCCTTTCATTGTCCATTTCATGTATAATTCTTCAAACAAGATTTTTTCAGCAATCCTGAAAATTTCCACTCTTAAATTTACCTATCTAAATTCAGAACTCACTGCTGCATTTGTAATATTGTTTAGTTTTCTCTCTGGAACACCGCTTCTTTCCCTCTTCATTACTAATTCTTTGCTCTACATTGGGCTGATGAGTTTGACAAACTAAGGGAAGTTGTAGATAGCAGGGGAAAGCATACAACGGTGATAGGTAAATTAAGAAAGACAAGCTGCTATGAGTGGGTATGTGGTTATTAGGATTATTGTTAAAAAGCAGAAAAAACATAGGGAACAGAATGAAATTAGAGGGATCATCAAAACCAGCTTGTTAGTATTTAATGAGGGGAAATAGTTATAACCCTTGTCTGTCCAATGTGACTTTTTACACTAATGTAATTGATAAGTCAGATCAAATCAGAACATTCTGCATGCTGTAAATTTCAGGAAAATATCTACTAATTTTACCTCCAATACCAGCCAATGTTTGCCAAATTGTTAAAAAGCCCCAAAGTAAATTAGTAAAACTCTGTAGAAACCAGTATCTATAACTACTAAATTTTTTTATACTCTTGAATAATGGTAACACAATGTGTGTAAAACTACATGAAGTTGTTAGTTTTGTTGTTATATAAAGGTTGTTTTGGTTAATTTACATGGTAACGACTTCAGAAATCAGAATAACAAAGCTTTTTAAAAAAATAAAATAAATTTCTTATATTCAATTTTCACCCATATCTAAAAATAAGTTTTGCATAGTCAATGGAGGATCATATTTGAACTTGTGGGTGTTTCTAACTTTCAGTAGTTTTAGAATTCTGTAAATCTCTTCACCTCATATACTACCGCACCCTTACATTTAACACTTAATACTTACAAAGATGTGACGAAAGAACTCCATGGTATCATTTGTAGTGACATCTGTAGCAAATGCAGTTGACTGCAGATATCCCCTTGGACCTAATACCATTTCCTTCTTAAATGTGGTTAAGAATCGTATATATAAGTCCTCCAGGGAGGCTATGATTTCTTAACTACAAGGGTATTTATTCTTGCAAGCTTACAAGTCCTGGTGATAGTCGTAAGTAAAAGTGAGTAGCTCAGAACCCTTCAGGCTATGTTGTATAACAGTGTTAAACAGCTAAAAGCAGTAATCGTAAAAATAGTGATTTTTTTTTTTTTCTGTAAGAGAGTTCTACTATCTGTTTCTAATTAAGCAGGCTACAAGGGGTGGCACAATCACAGCCTAAGGGCAAAAAAAAGAAAAACCTTGTAACAGTACTATACCTTAATTTCTAATATATTCTGCATTTATATTGCACAGCTGTGGAATCCAAGTCTTAGACTAACAATAAAAAATGCCAACTTCTTCCAAACTCTCTGAACCACTAAAATATTGTTAGTTAGCAGATCATACTCAATTCAATATTTAGTTCATATATCTCTGGCATACTATGTTTGCCACTACATAAAATAAAAGTTAGATATGCAGATGCCTGCTGGATAGCTATGCACTATGTTTCTGAGGTTTCTCCTCTTTCACTCTTACAGCTCATTTGCACCACGTGTCTCCGACTGCTGTAAGTGGATTCTCTCTGTCCTTCATGTCTGACACTTGTACACCTTTTCTGGATGTTCTGTTTTTAACAACCACCGACTCTTTTTATTACTTGGACAGTTTATTTCACATAACTGATACTAGTACTGGGGAGACTCTTGCATCTTGAATTTCCACCTATCTTCCTCTATTTCTCAAGATCTTTTTCTGCCCTGGATGTTTCTATGTTTCTGTGTAGTCTAATTGAATACGCAGGTTCTAATGTACAATTACTTTAGTTTTTTTGCAACATTGCATTATAGCTCAAATCAGAATGCAGCTCAAATCAGAATGTAGCTCAAAGTCGAAAACAAATAAGAAATGAAGGTAGTTACAAATGCAATCTGAAGTACATGAACAACTACTTTATTTAGCTAACAAAAATCTAACAGATGCCTGAGTAAGCTTCCCATAGGAACAAACAAGCAATTAAAAAGCCAAAATCACAAAAATGTCAGTAGTTATTTTGGCTCTCGTCTCCATTAGGAGCATTCATTAAATAAACATGAATCTTCTTTTTATATTTCTGTGGTTTTGCCTTTTCCTTGAGTGCTTATTGTTCCTTTGGGTTTTTTTTTTGATTTTGTTTGATAATACTTTTTCTTACATTTTATATTATATCCTGGATATAAGAAATATAAATTGTAAACTAGTCTTACCAGATGTCAGAATTACAGTTGTGTGATAAAGGCCCCAGACCAGAGAAGCTTATAAAAATGAGTTTATCGTGGTTTGGGTTTTTTTGTTTTTTTACTAAGATAATATAACAATAAGAATAGGATAAGAATATCAGCCAAGATTATAAAAAGAACCTAAGTGTATGTTTTACTGTTTTCACAAAGTATCAAGTTCTCAGGGTTAATCTTTGTCAGTCTCCCCGTTAATTCTAAGTAGTCCACTAAGTTCTTGGTTCTAGGAATGATCCATTAAATAATAGAATCATAGAACAGAGTGATTTTGTTTGAAAGGGACCTTAAAGATCATCTAGTTCCAACCCCCCTGCTCTGGGCAGGGACACCTTCCACTGGTGTAGAACAAGTGTGAGACATAGACACTTCTTTCTTGCCATCAATGCTCAACCAAATCCTGACCCTGAATACTACCGAAATTATGATCAAGCCCTTCAGTTTCAGAAGAAATAACTAAGCATTCAGATGCAGGCAGCTTTCTACCATGGCTTACCAGAGGTATAACTCCTAGTATCTCTAGTATAATGCCAAATTTACACTAGAGAATCAGACCCATACATCTGCCTTTTCCTTTGATTAGAGAATTTTGGATTAATCTTTTGCTTCCTCAGTTGAGACTGCTGCTACAGAATGACCTTGGCCAGAGACTAAAACAGAGTGGCGGAAGAGCAGTCTGGAAAGTGATTCTATCTGAGTGAGGCTCCACAGACAATGATGCAAATCTTCCTTAATATGATGAAGATCCCTTTTCTTCAGGATGTGGAGGGCCAAGTTTAATGACAGATCCTTGGAATCCATTTTACATGATAGCATGAGCCCTATTTCTCTTACCTGAATTGTTATAGAAGGCATATAGAATTTGTTCATCAAATTTTATGCTGTGCTAGAAATGAAGTTGTTTAGGCTACAATATCCTGCTAAGCAAACATAATCTTCCCCAGCACCAAGGTCAGGCTTGTACACAGGGGGAGCTATCTAGCACCAGCTGCAAAAGAACAAAGACTAGCAGGATGGACTCACTGTAAGAGTATATAAAAACAAAAAATAATTGACAAGAACCTAGTGATAAAGGACCATCTGGTGATGAAAGGCCCCTGCGGAATTCGAGGACAAAGATATCTTACGAAATGTGCTGAGAGCAACTAGTTTTTGAACCAAGGTAAAAGTTTATCGTGAGGAAGACCTACAGCCTTCATACCTGAAGACCCCTGCCCAAGACCACCAGGAGGCACTGCGCAGGTGTCAAGAGGAGGAGCAGCCGACCAGCATCTAATGAATATGTAACTTTCACTGCATATAACCAAGGGATCTGCCCGTGCACGGGTGCAGCTGTGGTATGAGCACTCCTGGTGAGAGCTGCTCCCCGCTGCCCAGCGCTGTTTTGCTTACTCAGCCGCTTGCTAAATTTAATAAATTTTATTAATCACTTAAATTCTAAATTGGCTCCTGGGTTTTATTCCCTCAATTTATAACAGAATTTTGCTATCGGGATGTAAGATTCTGGTCTAATCTAGCAAGTCAAGTAGGTTCTCCACGTGGTCAGTGGAGGCATGTGTAAAAGAAAATAGAAAGCACGACTTCAGAAAGGCCATAGTTTTTTTGGCAATAACTGTGTCTCATAACACAGAAACACAGGACACAGTAGAAAGAACTATGGTATTGGTCCATTTCTATTGTGAAAAAACTAATTCCCAATATCAAAATAGCATTAAGAAACCTAATTCTTCACATTGAACAACAGAGAATATGATATTAGGTGACAGCTCTAAAAAACTAACTGTTGTATTAAAATTGGTAATGTACATATAGTTTAAAACACAGTAAATGGAAACATATACTTTGATCTGAAGCCCAGAAGTGGGAAGTCCCTCTATTACTATAGAGTCTAGACAACAATTAGTCACATACATTGAAAGATATGTATTATCTGCTACATGTATTATGGTATTAAATAATATATTGGTCTTTGATTCTTTATAGAAAGAATGTTAATATGAATATGAAAAATTAAGGAATGTGGTTATTCTTAGTTACATGAAAGAAAATGTTATTGGTTTGCTTTGTGTTTTAGGAAAAAACAATTTAAATGAGTAAATATCCACCTGCATCATTGTATAAGATGACAATGGATTTTTAGGGAAGATCATTCACTACAATGTTCCCTCCATCTTTTGCTCCAACACTTGGTGCCAACTATTGACAAAAAGAAAGCATTGAAATATATGAAATACTAGATTTTCTTAGCTTTAGCAATGATTATGTTCCCTGTCATACAATATTTGAAAATACTCCTTTTACTAGAAAATTACTGATTTTTTCAATGTACAGTCAAGCTGATTTTGTTCTTATGTTAGAAAACTTTTTAGTCATTAATTATAACATCTAAAATGCTTTTAAATATTCCATAAAATTCTGTTAATCTGAAAGCAGGACACCTGGTGCCATTCAAGGTTCAGCTGAATATTTGGCAGGCAACTTGTATCAGTGATCTTCTTTTAAAAATCATCCTGTCACTCTCAGCAATGTTATGTCAGCCTGACAGTGTTGCTTCCCCTTTTTCCCTTTCTAGTTTCATTAACTCCTGGCAGTAGCCAGACTTGTTCATAAATGAAAATGAGAAAAGAAGACCTTGATGAGGTTCATTATTTCTGAAAAGGGTAATTAAATTATGATCAGAGGACAAGATGTTGATGCAGCAATTTTTGATAGGTGGAGCTTCAAGCGTAAAATTATATACCCAGTAACAAATGTCCATGGTGATACTTTAGAACAAAGCAGAAAGTAAATAGTAGCGTTTCTGTAAAGAAAAATTGTAGTGGAAGAAGCCCGGTGGAAGCATAATGGGCAAAAAAAGCCCAATATAAAATAAGTTCGAAATATTTCAGATTTCTGTTGGTTGTACCACTAGAAATTAAATGCTCAAGCTCTGTCAGGACAAGATATCCATTAAAACAAAATGTAAAAACTAAAACTGAAATTATCTGCAATGAGCTCAGGGTACTTTATGATCCCTGAAAATTAAACCAAATTCCTTCTCCTCAGTTTTACCTCAGATGATGATATTTTGGATTGGGACATTGTTCTGATGTTATACAGAAACTAGTTAAATAAAATAAATTTATGTTAAAACCAGCAGTACAGCAGTACTCCCAATTGAGAAAGTTGTGATTAACCTGCCTCATCTTTTGCATAAGTCTGTAGATACGTTGCCCTCACTGTTAAGGAGAGCAGGCTAGAATTATTATTCAAATCCCACTGAAGACATTTGGGCCTCCTTTCTTCTTAAAAGGCATTTTAATTTCCTTGCCCTAGTTTGTTGTCTAGGCACCCTCAACAATTAATGGAGAAAAGCAAGCATCTCTGAGGGACAATTAACACCACCTGTATTAGGGTCCCTCTTTGGAGGGAATTAATCAGTTTGGGGAGGCATATTATAGTCTAACTACTATAAAGACAGCCTAGATGACTACATGACAGCACATTATTTTTGAAAACTTAGTTTATGTCATTTTCACCCTTGAACTTGAACACGTTTTGGATGAAGTGATTTTAACAATACAATCAAATCCAAATATCTTTTAAAGATTTTGCTGAATCAGAGCTTTGAGAAGTGAAGTGAGACTTGTGCTCATGGGGGACTTCAAGTTCCCAGATGTCTGCTGGAAATCCAATACAGCAGAGAGAGAACAGTTCCAGCGGTTCCTGGAGTGTGTGGAAGATAACTTCCTCACACAACTGGTGAGGGAGCTAACCAGGGAAGGTGCCCTCCTGGACCTACTTCTTGTGAACAGGGAAGAACTTGTGGGGGAAGTAAAGGTTGGAGACTGTCCAGGGCACAGCGATCGTGAGATGTTGAGTTTTCAATCCTTGGAGAAATAAGGAGAGGGGTTAGTAAAACTGCCACCTTAGACTTCCAGAGGGAAAACTTCGATCTGTTCAGGAGACTGATTGAAAAAGTCCCATGGGAGGATGTCCTGAAGTATATAGGAGTCCAGGAAGACTAGACATACTTCAGGAGGGAAGTCTTAAAGGCACAGGAGCAAGCTGTCCCCATTTGCTAAAAAACAAGTCAGTAGGGAAGGAGACTGGTCTGGCTGAATACGGGCCTTTGGATGGACCTCAGGAACAAAAGGAAAGCCTATGACCTTTGGAAGAGGGGGCAGGTCTCTCATGAAGACTATAAAGATGTAGTGATGTAGTGAAGCTATGCAGGGAGAAAATTAGAAGAGCCAAAGCACAGCTACTGTTAAGGATAATAAAAGATGTTTCTATAAATTCATTAAGAACAAAAGGAGGACAAGGGAATATCTCCATCCTTTATTGGATGCAGAGGGAAACATAGTGACAAAGGATAAGGGAAAGGCTGAGGTGCTCAATGCCTACTTTGCCTCAGTCCTTAGCAGTGGCACTAGCTGTTACCTGGACACCCAGCCTCATGAGCTAGGAGACAGGGAGGGGAAGCAGAATGAGGTCATCGTGATTCAAGAGAAAGTGGTCAGTGACCTGCTATGTCACTTAGATGTCTATGGGGCCAGATGGGTTACCCCCAAGTTTGCTGAAAGAGTTGGCAGACGTGCTTGCCAAACCATTTCCCATTATTTACCTGAAGTCCTGGCTAACTGGGGAGGTGTCAATGGACTGGAGGGTATCAAATGTAACACCCATCTGCAAGAAAGGCAGAAAGGAGGATCTGGGAAACAACAGTCCTGTCAATCTGACCTCAGTACCAGGTAAGGTCATGGAGCAGATCATCCTGAGTGCCATTACATGCTGTATGGAGGACAACCAGGGGATCAAGTCCATTCAGCATGGGTTTATGAAAGGCAAGTCTTGCCTGACAAACCTCCTTCTTTGAAAAGATGACCTGACTATTGGATGGGGGAATGTTTACCTAGACTTTCGAAAAGCCCTTGGCACTGTTCCCCATGGAATTCTCTTGGAAAAACTGGCTGCTCATGGCTTGGATAAGCATATGACTTACTGGATAAAGCACTGGCTGGATGAATGGGTCCAAAGAGTGGTGGTCAAAGGAGTTAAATCCAGCTGGCAGCTGATCACAGGTGGAGGTCTTCAGCGCTCAGTGTTGGAACCATTTCTGTTTAACATCTTTCTTGATGGTCTTGATAAGGACATAGAGTGTATCATCAGCAAGTTTGCAGATGACACCAGGTTAGATGGGAGTGTTGATGCGCAGGAGGGTAAGGAGACTGCAGAGAGACTTGGATAGGTTAGATCAATGGGCCAATGTTAATGGTATGAGCTTCAACAAGGCCAGGCACCGCTGCAGGTTTGGGGCAGTGTGGCTGGAAAGCTGTCTGGCAGAAAGGGACCTGGGGGCTCTCAACGACAGGGGACTGAATATGAGCCAGCAGTGTGCCCAGGTGGCCAAGAAGGCCAATGGCATCCTGGCTTGCATTAGAAACATAGTGACCAGCAGGAGTACGGAGGTGATTGTCCCCCTGTTATCAGCACTGGTGAGGCCTCACCTTGACTATTGTGTCCAGTCTTGGGCATCTCAATATAAGTGAGAAATCAAGGTGCTGGAGTGAGTACAGAGGAGGGTAATGAAGGTGGGCCTAGAGAATAAATCCTATGAAGAGCGACTGAAGGATCTAGGCCTGTTTAGTTTGAAGAAAAGGAGGGTAAGGGGAGACGTCATCGCTCTCTACAACTACCTGAAAAGACGTAGAGTGGTTGCTACTGGTCTCTTCTCATAAGTAATTAGTGATAGAACAAGAGGTAATGGCTTCAAACTTCAACAGGGTAGGTTTAGACTGGACATTAGGAAAAAAATTTTCATGGAAAGAGTAGTCAAAGACTGGAATAGGCTGCCCAGGGAGGTGCTTGAGACACCATCCCTGGATGTGCTTAAAGGTCATTTAGATGTGGTGTTGGGGGATATGGATTAGGGGTGAGCTTTGTAGAGTAGGGCTAGTGGTTTAACACAATGATCCCAAGGGTCTTTTCCAACATGAATATTTCTATGATTCTATGAGACATGTTTGTTTGCAGCACGGCACCACAAGCTTCAGTGAGGACTCCACATGGATTATGCAGCCAAATACTAAATGGCATAGGAAGAAGCACTAAATAAACACCTGAAACAAATCAGGGGAAAGCTATCACTAGTTTTCAACTCAGCATGGCCTTTCTTTTCATTCCCAGATCTATTTTATAGGTTATAGACTTATTCCTTGCCAACCAAATTATTCCCAGTGGACTTTCAAAGGGCTTGATCACTTAGACTCACTTCAGATGTAAAGCTGTTGAAGCCAAATAACCCAAAGGTTGACTCTGGGTCTAGACTAGATACAGAATGACCTTCTGAGGAAAATTCTGAGCTGTAGTTTTTAAAAGAATTTGGACAGAAAGGACCAAGAGTGGGTACATTAAAGGAATATATTACAGAATAACCCTGAGTTAGTTAATTCACAGAATATATAAACAGGATAGAAAACATTTTGTGAGAAATAGTTTTATTTCAAATCCTTTTCCTTTGGAGTTTACTTTTATCATTATTACACGTATTCAGGTGTTGAATGGGAATCCGTAAGCTGAGTAAATTGAATTTCCTTTGAATAATTTGACACAAAACTATAAATATAAAAGCACTACTGGACTTTTACTTTATTTAGTTTATTCCATTGTTTACTACAGAAAGAAATAGTAAAAAAACCCCAAAACATTATGTTTCACTTGTGATTGTGATATAATTTTTTGTATATATTTAGGAACACACAGTGACAAATGGAAGCCGAGGCACTGGAAATCAGTATGCCCTATGGATAGGCTTAAAAAAACACACTAAGAAGATGACTGAAGGTTTAATCGTATAACAACCTTTCAAAAATCTTACTTCAAGTTTCACTGAGACATCGCAAACAACTGCTGTGAAGACTAGGAATGAAAGAGGCAAACATAGAACTTATAAAGTCAAGCTTTTCATATATTTATTTTGTCCCTGTTCTCTCTTTTTTTTTGGCCTTTTGCTGTTAGATGTGCAGTTACGGTAAGATACCTGTTTTGTAGGTTATCTTCTAAGCTCCACAGTCTGTTTTTGTGAGCATGATGTTAAGGTGCCCTTCTTTGAATCGGTAACCGCATAAGAGTGTCTGTGACTGTCTGTGCTGTGTGAAATGTCTCCCTGCAGCACAATTTTAAAGCTGATTATGGTCACTATAATGAATCCAGGGAGACTATAACTTCATGGACTTGTTCTTCTCCGGTTCAGAACAGACACTTTTTTCATGTGTCAATTGAAGTATCTCTAAAAAAACCTAGTAAGAATGAAAAAAATTGTATAACTGCTATTGTTAAACTGCTATTGTTAACTACGCTGTGTTTCTATCCTTTTGTGAGACGCAAAAAGAATGTGCATATATGACCTCTTGAATACAGATACAACACTTACCGTATACTTGCTTATGGTCTACCACACTGGAGCACGAATTCTGTCCAGGTATGCTATCTTATATTAAAAAAAAAAAAATCAAAATGAGAGAATAATAAATAGCTAACAGTAATAAGTGCTGAGCTTAGTCGTGCAATAGCTGCAAATATTTGGTAGATCACTGAATCACAGAATGATAGGAGTTGGAAGGGACCTTGAAAGATCATCTAATCCAACCCCCCTGCCAGAGCAGGATCACCTAGAGTGGGTGTTTGAGCATACTCCTGTAATGGCTGCAAATATGCTTCCTCATGATCAGAATCAAACATTGAATAATGGTTTGAGCCTTAACAGTTTAAAAAGATTACAAGAAAACAGGTTCACCTGGGGCAAACTGAGAGATAAGACACATGTCATTATATAAGCAGACTATACTAGAGAAAAAATTCAGCTGAGTAGTTAAGTCTGTTCTTTTCGCGGTAATAAATTCCACATTATGGTTGGAAGGAGGAGAACACTCCATCTGTTCTACCAAGCAAAACCAGGAACGTTTATGTGTTATTCCAAATTGTCACTGACTTTCCCTAGATAGTAGGTATGTTTCTAACATCCAACTTTTGTAAGGGGCTAGTGTCCCTATAAAATGTTGACTTGATATCCTGTTAATTTACATAATAATGTTTAGTTGGACTCATCTGAATTAATATGAAATATTTTTAATTAACAAGAGATATGAATAGTCTTTATTTTTTAAGCAAAATACAATAATCTGTTATTTGAAAGTATTTGTTTTCCTTCTGTCAAGAAGTCTCTTTAAATGGAACTTAGTTGTAAAAAAAGGAAGAAATAGCACTAAATGACAGTTTCCACTGATATTGTAAAACTATAAATCAGGTAAAGAAATATACTAGAAATTATATACTCAAATAACTATTAAAAGTAGTGTTGTTTCAGTGTTTGAAAAGATAAACAGACTGGCTGATACAATTATAAGCTATACAGCCTGAGTGTCAATCCTGGGCAAGTAATAGAAGAGCTGATATGGTACTTGACTAATAGCAAATTACAGGCAGGTAATGCAGTTAATGATAATTAAATGGATTTTTGGAAAATATATACTGTCAGGCTAATCTGATATACATTTTTTTTCCCCCCCATAAGGTTATAAATCAATTGGTAAAAAGTAATTATCAGTAAGGCGTTCGTCTTGCTTCTGCATGACATTTTGATTAAGAAAGTAGAATGATACAAAGTTAATATGACATGCATTGACTAGACTGAAGCTGACTAAACAGCAGTCAAAACGTAATGGTAGTTGCCACCAAGGGGGGAGATTCCAGTTGGGTATCTCAAAGATTAATTCTTGGTTTCATTCTATTTAGCATTTTAAGTAGTGGAAAAAAAAGTAAAATTAGTACTGACAAGGTTGGCAGGTGACATAAAGATTGAGAGAATGATAAGAAGTAGTTCTGATAGGTCACAGAGTATGAGCAAACAATGTGTGCTTTAGTATAGCCAAGCGAGACATTATATATGGAAAAAAGTATGTAGCTCAAAATTAAAGTAAACTGTCTTTGGAAGACTACTGTCTGTGGTGTCCAAAAAGTTAAATTAAATTATTATAGAAGCCTTTTATAATTTTTGAATATGTGAAAACAGAGGGGAATAGGCTAAAAATCCAGATAATAAAGTAGCTAGAATAGCTTGTTACTGCCCCACTGTGAAAGAAAGTGAATCAGGCTCACCTCTGCTCTCAGACCAGAATAATAATAGGGAGACTCACAGCAAGGAGTCCAATTCCACTAGGCTGTAGAGGAAATCATGTTACCTAAGTAGCAAAAGATGCTGCAGAAACTTTGGGACTTTGAGGGCTCTGGTTTAATGTCGTTTCTTCTCAGCTTCGTTACAACTCCATGTCTTCCTCTCTTTTTTTTTTCTGTCTCTCTCTGTCTCATCTCCTTTCCTTTTTCCTTCCATTTATCTAACCACAAAAACTGTGTGAGTTACATGCTTTTTGGTATCACTACTGTTTCCATTCTTATTTTCATTCATTCTTATATTTTGCTCCTTATTCCCAGCCAAACGTCCCCGTTGACCTGTTTCATGCCTTTGGGCAGGGGACCACCAACTATTTCATGACTGAACAATACCTAGCTCAATTCTAAGTCACTCTTCTGGCACTACAGGACTATAACCCAGTTTCCAATTGCAAAAGAACTGAAAGAAATTATACTATATCTCACTCCATTTTATTCCTGAATGTGTCCAATTGCTTTTGGATCTTCACAGAAAATCAAGATTTTTTAATTACTTAACTCATCCAAGTACTACTGTCTGTATTTGAAACGCTATAATGAAGCTTCAAGTGTCAGAACTGAAAAAGGCTACAAATGGGAAATATTGCTAACTTCTTGCATGAAATGGCTTTTCCCTGCCCTCAGATGATGTCAGTTCCTTGAGTTCCCACTGTATGCTTGTATATTCAAGAGGATGGTTGATTTAGTCTTGTAACTACGCTTTTTATGCTTCCAGCACCAGTTTTCAAATTCTACCCACATCTTAGCATCTTGAAGGCTTGTCAGTCACCAGCAAGCATGACTGATTACTGTTTTTGCTGGTACTTTAAAGAGTGTTTTCTCAGTGTAAACTTGCCCATGGGTGATTACTGCTGTTAAGATAGTTTTTAACCCCTAATCCAACAAGAAAAAATTGTTCTATTGGAATCATCATATCCAGTGAATCCATGTGTTCTGGAACTAACATTTAAGTTCTCCTGTGGCATCTAACCTTTCCTGCAAGGGACCTGTGTCACTCTTTAAGAGATTGGCTAGCAGTCAAAACTCCTTCCAATTCTTAATTTATCCTTCACAATAAATTGCCTCTGGCCATGCCCTGGAAGACAGACCTGGACAGATGTAAGCCATCCTGAGGATTTCCACGCAGAGAAATTGAAGATGCTAAATGTAGGCCTTGCAGAGTAATCTTCTCAGATTCCTTAATTTTCCTGCCAATTCCTGTAGTTCAGTCAGATTATAAAGCGGAGAAACTTGTCTCTGTCATCTCTTCTGTCCTCCAGACAACCCATACTAAATGCTAGGTTCTTCTGTGTTTCTTTTAGTGGCAGTGCTCCTAAAATATTAAACAGTTTGCAGGCATACATATTCTTGATATAAATTCCAGGCTATTACGTAAAAGAATGTGTATGTTCCACTACTTAGCTAGTAGTAAATATACAGTGGTTATGCAGCATCTATCTTGTGTGTGTACTTCATCTCCTTTACTCAAATGATTCTGTCCTCTATCTCCCTTCCTACTAAAACTTTCTCTTTACCTTTGGGACCAAAAGGTTAATCTTCTTTCCTTCCTATCCTGTATGTTTGCTGTAGGAGTTACCAAAAGGATTTGGAATGAAGTGTGAAAATGAAGTCAAAGCACAAGGGCATATTGCCTGATAAGCTAATGATAAGAAGTAGTATAGAATTTATAGAATGGCTAAATATATCGAGATTTAATATTCTAACAGAAAATAAATATTTAGGTGTCAATTACTAGAAAATACCAAATCTTCTGGCTTTCAAAAAGAAACAGTACAGGTTGAAATTTATAGAAAACCTATAATAGGTCTAAGAAAAGGAAACAAGGACAGTGAGATTTTTTATGAACAAACTCTTGTCAAACTGTTTAACGTGAAAAGACTTGGCAAATCTAGCTGCTCTCATGCAAAATAGATGAAGAATAAATCGTAAGGAATCATGGACAAGAATTACTTCTGTTATGCTACATATCAAAGACCTGATCCTGTGTTGCCTTGCATCTCACCTAGTCTTTTTCTAATGAGCGCAAAGCATATACAACAAAGATATAAAATGCCATTCTAATATCTGAGGGGATTCATGTGCCATATAGGACCTTTGCACTCTTCCAAGAATGAACAAAATGCAGGACAAGAAAGAATGAACGTCCACTGGTAGCGAGAGGTGGGAGGGTAGACAGGTGCCTTCTGGAATAGTCCACCTCACTCAGCGCGCAGTTCACGAATAGTGAGCACAATCACTGGTATGTATAGCTTCTGATTTATTGTTTCTCTTGTCATGAAAATAAGCACTGTAGAAGACACACTTTGAAAACTGTCTGAAACATTGTGCGGAACAGGTTTCAGTGAACAAAGATGAGATGTAAGGAGGTGTTAGTTCAGCTCAGCTCAGTTCTGTTTTGCCTTGATGATCCATTTGGGTTGCGAAAAAGGACTCAGCCTTGAGTTATCCAAAATAACTAAAGAGGGAACAAAGACCAAAAACTGCATGGAACCAAAACCTGAATACCAAATGTTTTGCCCTAAATGTCATTTCACCAGTTGTTTATTCTTAAAATATGTTAATTTGGCTTAGTAAATCATTTGTGTGCTAGACATCAGAAAATTTGCAAACTAGTATGGTGTGCCTGTGAAAAGATAAGGGTAAATTCCATCACAACATCAAACATAAACATTCTAGATAGTCCAGCCTCAAGCATATCTCTACTCCCACTATTCCATCCTTACAGGATAAAAACTGCAAGAATTTTAGCAGAATTTGGAGAAATTTTTCCAAAAATACGGCTGGACTGTAGGAGATTCTTCTCTCCTTGTTTGAGATATTGGGTTTGAGAATCCTTACCTGAGAAAGGGTAAATGATTAAAAAACATGCATCTGGTATTTGGCATGCTTTAAGACTGTGATTAAGGTATTAATATCTAGGGCACTTGTAATTTGTACTAGTACATTTCTGGGAATCATTTAGTTTTGTAATAGTGTATTTGCGTGTTGCTTCTTAAATTGCAATAATGCATTCTTCTATTGTATTCATAAAACCTGCAGTACTGATGTATTGGACCTGGGAGTGAAATTCCAATAAATTGCTAGTTTGAATCTTGCAGTGAAGTCTCTCAGTCACAAACAGACGATGTGATGTTGAGGCCAAGAGTTACCAGCTGTTCAGGCCAAGAGGAATGAGAATTATATTACTAGTCCCAAGGAAGACCTTGTTTGGTAGGGGGCATATGAAATATTGCAGATGTCAAACAGGTTACAATGTTAAAAGAATGTAATAATGATAAAACAAGTAATATCGCTTTGCTAGACAAATACAAGTAACTTTTCTTACTACCTCCAGGTTATCATGTATTTCCTCATTAAAATTCAAATTAATGAAACTTGGAAAAAAACAAAAAGTATCTTGAGTTTAGGCAAAAAGGTAAAAATTCCACAATGACAACAACTACTTAAGTGCATATGCTTTTACAATTCTTTCAATACAGAGCATTTTGTGTCATATGTTGTTTATATTGTCAGATAAGCTGATCATTTTAAAACCACTGTGATATTACTTGAAATCAGTCACATCACTATCTTTGTTGGTCTAAACTTTTCTGCAAGTTTTCTTATAATTTTTTAGATAAAAGGTATGTCCCGTTACATTATCCATTATGGCCCTCTGAGACAGAATTTTCTAATCTGATTGTTCCCTCTGAATTTCAGCATTAGTCACCTAATTTTATGATGTTTCTTCTATCAGTCTCCACTGACCAAGTTTTAATAACTTTAGATCTCTTACCTGTGTTTCCTTCTGGTCTGGAGTATATTAAACAACGTGCCAGTTATGGAAACTTTGAGTGCAACTAGTTTTCAATATTTTTGATTTGTTGCAGGAAGCACAAAAGGCTGGAATCTCAGCAGTATTAAATACATTTATCTTTCCATAATTCTATGAAATTAAATGGCAGCATGCCAGTCTGTATCCTGTGAGCTTCTACACATAAATATGGAAATAAACTACTTTTTTTCAGGATGTATTTGAGGCTTTTCTACATATTAACAGTTTTCTTTTTTTTCTTTTCTTTTTTCCTTGAGGAAACTCTTTCACATACTACTCTAAGGGTTTGCAGTTGTGGCAACGGGGAAAAAATGAGTGCATTCCTCTTGGTAGGCAGCAGAAGGAAAATAAAGTCCATCTATAATTCAGAACTACAGTGTAGTGTATAAAAATAAAATAGTAGCTAAGCGTAATGATGAGATTCATGAACCAGAAACTCTGATTTTTCAAAAATACAATAATAAAGTTAAGAATGTAATTAATTAAAGATGTGAAACACAAGAGTTTCCAAGCAGTAGTTGAAGAATCTCAAAGTAATTTTTTCATTAGAGTCTATTAGAAAATTGAACACGAATTTATCCATAATTAAGGTTAAATTAGGAGGAAATACAAGACATAGCATTCGTAGCTCCCTCACAAGTGATGAGGGTACTTTAGTTAAGAGCAGCAAAGTCTGGCGAGGGTGGGTGAATTCCACCTTCAGAATACTCATTTGCACTTTACTACAACGTATAATGAGGTTAATATGGTATTCAGCGTGGTTAATTAAATGTAAGTTCCCAATGATCAACTTCTTGATTAAGAAAGTGGCCTAAATAGGCCACTGTTTCACTTTTTATGATAATGATTGTAATCAGTATTGCAGTAGAAATTGTATGACACCTCATGCAGCTGAAGACTGCTATTTCATTTTTTTTTCAGAACTATTATTTTATATGTAGCAAAATAGCAATATTTTCTTTTTCAAGGACATAGGGTTGTAGATGACTTCATGGGATAGGTGGAAGTTCCGAGGTCTAGGACTGAGGGACAGCATCTGCTCCTCTTCTTGGCTGATGAGATCTGCTGCTGCTCAGGCAGCTGTGCTGAGTGCAGGTCCTCATTTGAGGGTTTTACCTTTTCATATAAGCTTTCTGTAAGTTTAATTTTGGTTTCTGTCTTCACCTTTATTAGCAAATTCAACTACTGTAATCCTATATTACTATTCATGGCACCATGTAGCTACTAGGAGGACATTACATCACAATGTAATAGCAGAAATTTTTCTCAGGAGTGGTTGCAGGGTAAGAATTTTCTTCTGCTCTCTTTCTCAGTAACCTGCATGGCCTTCCCAAAATGATGCCAAACAAACTTTAATGCTGTGCTCTAGTACCCAGGACCATCCCACATCCCATCTCTTTTATCTAGAGTATACTCATTCCTTGCATTAAAACTGCCTGTTACATGAAAAAGAAATAACTGAGTCACAAAACAAACATTCCAGGCATAAGCATTTTAATAGATGATGAATTAATTATTTCAGCTGCCAACTAACTTCAATAGAGAAACAAATTTAGCATGTAAGGATTGAATTTACAAAGCTGCAGGCACATAAACGACTTGTTCAAGTATTCACTGCATTTAAAACATGAAACGCTGTCAAGTATAGAACAAGAAATGTGAGAATTGAACAGTTTATGTACTTTGCAGATACAAAGAAAAAAGCAAGCAGGATGTACCCATTCCTGTACCGAAAGCAGGGATATGCAAGAGTGATTTACAAAGATAGAATAAAAAAAGTAAAAATTACATCATTGAACTCTCAGGCTTTAAAATTTTCTCATCATGGCTGATGTGCTGAATTTAATATTTCAGTTGAATATTCATATGATCATAGCACTGGCAAATCTCCTAGTTTCTCCTCCTCAGAGCTTTAGCTGTTTATGGGTGCTTTTTACTAAACTGAGATTTTCATTCTTAGTAAAACTGTACTAAATCACTAGGTTTATAATTATAGTACTACTGTAGTACTATACTAAATTTCTATTTTTAAAATAAAGGCAAAATACCTGCTTTCAGGAAAAAAAGATTATAAGTAGCTTCAGTACTGGCTGGATCAACATTTAAAAATATTTTTCTTCTCATGCTGCAATACAGTAATTGTGCTTCTGAGACTTTTTTTACTATTATGCCAGCATACCATTTAAAAAGAACTTGAAGAACAGTTTCGTCTAATCAGTTAAACCCATTTTTCCAGCCCCCAAAAAATTAAAGGAACAGGCATATAAAATATAAAATAAATATTTAAGCTTAATATAAACTTACTGTAAATTTTGAAAGAAAGACAAATATGTTAGAGTTTTGGGCTTTTTTCTAGCTCTGTTACTGCTAACCCTACCACAGGAGTCAATTTTAATGCACCAATTTATTTTCACTGAAGAATGTCATGTTCACAGAGGTAACCCCTGTAGCCTAGGTTACTGTTGGTTCTGTTGTATCTATTCTTGGAAAAGATAGAAAGAACTTTTTTTTCCCCTCTCTTTTTAAAATAATGATCTAAAGAATAACCTTGATGTTAATGTCTTCCTCCTGCAGAAAACAAGCAGTATATATGAATATATTGTAAAAGGTACTGGTACAGCATGTGTTTGCCTTTTGCAATGCTGGCCATCTTTTGTCCTTTTTGTTTTTCTTTATTTTTTACCTTCACTGCTAATGATTTAACATTTAATGGGATAAAAAGGTGAAAGGGGCAGAATCAGAGTGAAGACAATGGCGGAATTTGTGCATCTGTTATGCAAACCATTTATCCTAACACCGTCCCAGTCTCTTCTGCTTGCATTTCTTCTTTTACCTCTTTTAAGATGCAGATCTTAGTCAAAACACATCTGAGAACCAGAATTGGTTTAGAAAATTGTGGAAGTGCATCATTCAGAACAGGAAGAAAATCAGATTGCATAAACATTTAATCAGGCCTTGCCATCACATCCAACCACAAAAGAAAATTAGTATTACTAGAAAAAGAACCACCAACAAGAGAGTATTAAAGAGATCTTGTACCAGTGTTACTTCACTGGAGCAACTGACGTAAAACACAGGAGATTGACAAAGTTTTCTCTAGACAATTGAGTTGTTTGTGAGTTATATGGATTTAGGGGAATATTTAGAAGGGAGATTTTTTTTTTTTACAGGCACTATGAAGCCTATGGAAATTATGTTTAAATATTAACTACTTAATTTACATATTGGATGCATCACTTCAAGGAAGGAACAGATGCAGAGTTTAGTGAGATAAAGGCACATAAACTCCTTAAAGTTCATATCTTAAACGCAACAGTTTTAAGTTTCAGTCTTCACAGTGCTTTTTGAAAAGATCTGGACGACAAATGAGTTTTTGATGTGTGCTTCAACAAAGAACTGAGGATTAGGGTGCAATCTAACATAATTGCAACACAACCAGCTTTACATTCTCCTAGCTTTACCTGTTCTTTGTTTCTGATACAGTTTGGGCTACTCAGCCACAAGCAAACTTGGTAGACCTGTCTGGAGGAAGCCAGACTACTGCCCATGCTGTACCTTTACTTGGAATCATAAAATGAGCCTTCCTGCCTTCTAGCCTGAAATTTTTCACGGGCACAAGACTAATTTATAAGATTGCTAGCTATAGAAGAAAGCTTGTCTGAAATTATTATTTTTTTTCCTGGAATAAATCTATATTCTCTTGACACTGAAACCTGAGCTAGTATTGTATATATCGGCATTTTTAATGTATGCTAGTCTGCTCATAAAATCACTGCTGTCTGAGCTTACATACTGTCACATTTTAATGCCTTAGAGACTGAAACAAAAGAAAATGTGATATAAGCCTTTTCCAAAATTGTATTTGGGAAACAACAAACGCCATTTACAATCCAATAGAAATGTAACTGTTTAATATACCAGTATATTCTGCTCTGCTCCAGTCCCTCTGCCTGAATATAATATCACAAACATATATCACTTCTTTACTTATGCTACACACACACAAGTAAATCAGATTCCCAACTTCTCCTCTCCATTTCTATGGCTTGAAATGAGATCTAGATGTTATTAAACTCCTCCATTTTGTTGTCTATCCTGTAAAGACATAACCTTTTCATATGATGTCATGGATTCAAGACCCAGACAAAATTCTAGTAATTCCTGTCAGTCCAATACCATGACAGATCAGAATCATCAGCCTCTTAGGTGTCATTTCTAACACTGATTTAATCACAGCTATAGTTCCTGAAATATAGAGGAGTAAAGAAGAATCTGATCATGTTTTCTCCAGCTCCTGGCTCATCTTGCTATTAATGGGTCAGGGTTTCTTGGTGGACATTTTCCATGCATTCCATTATTTGCTTATAGTGCTAAAGTATGTAAAATGGAAAAGTGAAGCAAAACTTAGATTTTGTTACTAATATAACCAAGCAAACACTAGGGACCAGACCATAAGAGCCATTTTTAGATTGCCTAAAAAGTGGGTGAAAAATTTCAACCAGGCCCTAGGAATCGGGAGAAGGATGCTTAAATCAACTTCTAGGAAATAATAGAGAGATGAATATCTCACTCCTTTCCTCGACGGTGGTGTTTAACTAAAGGCAGCAGTGGGAAGTAGTTGTAAAACTGGTATTCAGAGTCAGAAATCTATACTGCTTTGACTAATGGGGCATCACACTACAGACACGATGACTGCAACCTTTAGGAGGGTCAGAACTTCATTTTTTGTGTGTCTGAGCTTGTGCATCTCACCCCTGCAGCCAGGAATCACAGGTGCCTACAGAAATCCTGAATGGAAAGAATGAAGCACTCTGTTGGGATAGGATGGTCCTGGATTCTGCTCTCTGCTTTCAATATTCTTAATATTTTTGTCGTATAGCAGTTTAATGTAAGCTGTATGAATATGTGAGCAATTGTGATCAGTCAAATTTCTATGCCTTGTGCCTTTTTCAAAAATCAGGTGTTACTGTAGCAAGTACTAAGCACTTAGTAGAGCGGCAGAGAATAGATCATGAAATAACTGTTACTGTGAGACAGAAACAGTAGCGTAGATAATGGTTGAATACACTGAAGATTTTTTTCACAAGAGTGATTTATTTTGTGTTAGGAGAGCAATATGATTAATTAAACACAATGAGTTCCATCTTTGCAATATGCTTAGATATCTACTTAAATTTTAAGAACAAGTTATATGTTCTATGTTTTAAGAATAGTTGAGATTCAGAGTATTCTATACTTATAAATTGTTTTCAAAATCCTTACAAAGTGAACATAACACAAAAACTATTGATATCAGTAGAAACATAAAAAAGGGGGAGGGGTGAGGACATGAAAATCATTCAACCTGCTGGGCATTCAGAATAGCCCCATTACTGATCCTATATTATTCTTTCATGAAGTGACCCATTTTAAAAAACAATTAGGTTATGCTCCTGTTAACTCTGACTCCGAATTTTCTGATTTGTAATCTAAATGTGTTCAGAGCTACTTTATCCTCACTTCTTCTTGTGTCAACACTTGTCCTTTAGCTTGAGGGGATTTTTTTCCCCCTCCCTATTGTTTTGTCTTTGATTTATTTATAGACAGTTATCCTCCATAGCCTGCATTTTCTTGCCTGAAACAAGCCACACGACTTCAGCCTTCCCTGTTTAAAGATGTGCTCTATTTATTACTCAACCCAGAAGCAAAGATTTCTCAATATTGACTCTCTGTGACACCCACCAGAAAAATTCAGAATCAGTAGAGCAGATTTCAGAAATATTTGAGTTGTTCCTTACATTAACAGTCTCTCACAGTGAGCAGAGGACTGCAATTTCCTGAATAGGTGGTGTTTCAGAAATACTGCAATAACAATGCACAACTGTTGGTTTTATTTAATAGCCAAGGACAGCTTTCATGGATCTTTATTGCTACAATCAGAAATTACATTCTTGTTTCCAAAATTAATCATCATCCTTCCCCCTTCTCCCTTTAATACATATTTCATTCTAGCTTAGAATTGTTTCTGGTTTCTAGCCAACAGAATGGATTTTACGATTCATGGCTGGAAAAAAAATGACATTGAATTTAACCTTCTAAATGTAATCCTTTTAAGACTTGGTGGCTTATAATACAGCCATCTTGGTTTTAATGGCAGCTGTTTCCTCAGATTTACAGCTCAATTTTCACAAATACATGAAATACTTATTGTAGGTCTCAAATGACGTGTTCAGGAACATTACAATAATGAATAAAGGCATTTTTGTAGTGTCACTAAACATATAATCAAGCTCTCAAGAGTTTACAGTTTTGTGCCCAAGTGCTACATTATGGTTTTTTCCTTCTGGCATTAACTCTATTAGATGGTCTGTACAACCTGATTATTTGTCCTTTGTGGAATATCCATTTTTACCAACTGTCAGATAAAAGCTGCTAAAAGACATATCTTGCAAAGAGTGTTTGTAGAGACAGTCGTATCCAAATCTCGCAAAGAGTGTTTATAGAGACAGTCATAACTGCAATATTAACTATACATTGAGAACAGCTATGTATCTGTTATAAATTTAGAAGAAAGGCAAGTTTCAGAAGTCCTTAGCAAGTTTAAGGCTAAAAATTAATGAGTTCTTTCATGCTTGACTTCCACAGTGTATACTATTTTCTGGTGATTACAGCGACATTAAACGTTGTCCATCTTGTGAGAGAAACTTAAATAGTCTTAAATAATATCCACCATTCTATGCAACATCTTGAAACAAACATATAGCATGTTTATGTGAGAGGCACAGGAAGAAACATATAGGACTAACTCCCATCAGCTGCTTGGATCCCGGATCAGAAATTGCCACATCCACAGCAAAGGGGAGAGAAGTGAATATAGGAAAAGCTAGACAAGGCATGAGAAAACGAGTGTGGCATATGCCGGGATCCAAAATACCTTCCTTCAACTCTGCTTTTATCAGTTATTGCTCTAATCTAGAGCATAGTTTTGAATATTCTCTCAGGAGCTGTGATTTGGATCTGATTTTATGTGATGCAGATTGGACCCTGTGCAATGACTAGCATATGGAGAATGTTTCTTGCCTGCCAGGAATCAAATTTCCAAGTTTGCTATTCTTTGTTCCTGAAAGGAACCTACAGGAAGGCTGAAGAGGGACTTTTTACAAGAGTCTCTAGTGATAGGATAAGGGGAAATGGATTTAAAATGAAGGAGAGTAGGTTTATATTGGACCTTAAGAAGAAATTCTTCAGTATGAGGGTAGCAAAACTCTGGAATAGATTGCCCAGAGAGGCTGTAGATGCCTCCTCCCTACAGATGTTCAAGGCCGGGCTGGATGAGTTCTTGAGCAATCTGGTCCAGTTAAAGGCATCCCTGCCCATGACAGAGAGGTTGGATTAGATGATCTCTAAGGTCTGTTCCAACCTAAGACATTCTACCATTCTATGACTTGTAAAATCCAGTTGCACTCCCTTCTTTTACTTTGAATTTCAGATACTAAATACTGTATGGTTAGTTTATTATCATTTAATTATACTATAAAACTGTTACTGTTGTTTGAGTTTCTATGATTTAATAAATTTTCGCTGTGTTACTTCTGCAGTCTTGACTTTCTGATTTTACTAGTCATGCTAAACTGTTTTTTAAGTCTCACAAGGATCTATAATAAATATTGAAAATCATGTGATACAGCTAAGAGAAAAAACTGTGTTACATAATTGTGCACACGGGCAAATATGTACATGTGTTTATGATATAATACGGCCTCAACAAAATTGTTTCTGCTTAGACTATAATATTTTTTGCTAGACCAAGAAGCAACATTCTTCCCACAAGTGCTATGCAAATAGGCTTACACTGGTGTATCAAACTCAGGTTTGCTTTTAAAGCTCTGGAAATGGACAGTAAATTCCAACAGTTTCTGAAACAAGTATAGTTTTGTTATTTTGAGTTTAAGTTTCCTCAAAAACCTACATAGAATATGTTGTAGCAGCTAAAAAAAAATAGCATTCTGTATGAAGACACCTCAATAAATAGTAATCAGTTAAGACTGAAAATGCTCCTATGAACTACGTCTTCAGAAGAAAACATTCTTCTCAGGTAACTGCATTTTGCCTAACTTGATGCATTCATTTACTGTAACGAGAACTAAGGTACTTTGTATGGAACACAGAATCCATTCTTGCTGAAAACAGGCTATTTTTATCCATGACAGATAATGTCTTAAATTGCTATACTAAAGACATAATGCATTTTATTTATGTCAATGTTAATTATATTAGAACAGTCTGATATGTTATATGAAAATCACAACTGCAAAAAACCAAAAAAGACAGCCAAAAAAACCTGTTAATAATTTTAATTCAGTTGAGAGTAAATAAAATCTAAAAATTCAAAGGAAATAGAGAAAAATTCTGGTATAACATGCTCCTAATATTAGACCGTCTGATGCTAGACTTCATTACAGTGGCTGACAGTTGATGTGAGTTGTTAGTGTGATATACCACAGTATATCTTTCCAAGAATATAAAAAATCTGACTACAATATTTTTTATTTCATTGAGGTACAACTTTATTAATGTGGCTATTGTGGTGGCAGATACCACCGTTAGCAACTTACACAAACATTTCTCCTCAAAACAGGTAGTTTTTTCAAAACTGCTTTCATAGTTTGACCCTGGTCGGCAGCCAGGTACCCACACAGCCGCACTCTCACTCTCCCTTCTCTGCTAGACAGGGGGAGAAAATATTTCAAAGGGCTCAGGGTTTGAGGTAAGGACAGGGAGATCACTCTTATTTACTGTCTTGGGCAAAACAGACTTGATTTTGAGGAAATTAGTTAGGTTAATTAAAATTAAAATTAATTAATTAATTATCAGAGAAGAGTTGTGAGAAATACGAAAGGCAAACAGGTCTTAAAAGCAAAACACTTCCATCCCTCCCTTCTTCCTGGGCTTAACATCAATCCCGGTTTCTCCGCCTCCTCCCCCCGAGCAGCGCAGGTGGATAGGGAATGGAGGTTACGGTCAG
>NW_009704424.1:53106-101839 GCF_000703405.1 Apaloderma vittatum
CACCTGCGCCAGCGTGGGAATTCCCTCTTCCACGGGCTACAGGCTACGACGGCAACCTGCTCCAATGCGGGCTTCCCACGGGCTACAGTCCCCTTCAGGCATCCACCCACACGGTGTGGAGTCCTTACACAGTGAACTTCTACACGGTGGTCCTCATGGTGGACATGTACACCCTGCCCATGGACTGCAGGGGGACAACTCGCTTCACCATGGTCTTCACCACGACTCTGCTCTGGGGCCTGGGGCACATCGCCCCCCACTCCTTCTTCACTGACCTTGGTGTGTCCACATGTTCTCACTCCTCCATCTCTGTGCCAGCTGTTGTGGCACAGTTCTTTTTCTTCGTTCTTAAATATGTTTTCACTGAGGCATTCCTCTCCTATCACTTTACTGACAGGCTCAGCCTTGGCCAGTGGCAGGGGGCCCCTTTGGGGCGGCGGGGGGCTGGTCTCTTTGGAGCCAGCTGGCATTGGCTCTGTCAAACTTGGGACGCTTCTAGCAGCTTCTTGCAGAAGCCATCCTGCAGCTCCCCTCCACCACCAAAATCCAGCCAGACAAACCCAATAGAGCTGCTCATTGGTTGGATGTACAAATAAGAGTTCGTAGGAAGTTTAATGTTGTTATTCCTTCATGAATAAGAAACTGGAATGAAGGGGAAAGAAAGGTCATCGAAACACAAGAGTTTTTTCTCCATGTCAGCTTTAGTGAACTCACACCACTGCCATACTAGCATCACATTCCTCTACTTTTGAGATAAGCCAAAACCTACTAACAGGAAAGTCTTTATGAAATGATGAAGTTTCAGTCTAGGTTCTTGTCCAGATTTTAGTACTGAACCAGAAACAACAGTTTTTACAATTCTAAACTAGTCACAGAAGATTCACCAAGTGTCTTTCTGTTTTCCTTGCCTTGAAAGACTTTTTTAAGAGCTGAAATACCTCTGGGACCACCATAATTCACTGTGAATACCATGAGAAACCCTTTATCTAGGGAAGCCAGGGCAAAACTGTAATGATTTTCTAGAAGAATAGTTCCGTCAAATTAATAGCTGGCTGAGACTCAAACTTCTATGGCTTGAGTACAAGCTTTTTGTGAACCTTAAAAATAAATGTCTCTTCTTTAAAAAAAGGTTGCTAAGATACATGTCTATATCCTATCCAAAACAGTATAATATATATATCCAAAACAGTGTAACAGAATATAATAAAAAATAAAATCCTAGTCATCCTTCATTTGTAATTAGGTAGTAATCTGTGATGAGTGGTTTTCCTTGTGGGTCAGTATTGGAACTGGTGCTGTTGTGTATCTTTGTTGTGACATGGACAGTGCAATCGAGTGCACCTTCAGCAAGTTTGCTGACATCAAGCTGTGTGTTGCAGTCAACCTGCTGGAGGGAGGAGATGCCATCTGGAGGGACCTGGAAAAACTGGAGAGTTGGGACTGTGCTAATTTCATGAAGTTTAATAAGGTCAAGTGCAAGGTCCTGCACCTGTGTCAAAGCAATCCCAAGTACAAATACAGGCTGGGCAACGAGTGTATTGAGAGCCGTGCTGCACTGGGAGTGTTGGTAAATGAAAAGCTCAACATAGCTGAGCGATGTGTATTTGCCACACAGAAAGCCAATCGCATCCTGGGCTGTATCAAAAGAAGCATGGCCAGGAGGTCAAGTGAGGTGATTCTCCCCCTCTACTCTGCTGTTGTGAGACCCCACCTGGAGGACTGCATCCAGCTTTGGGGCCCCAGCTTAAGAGTGACAAGGACCTGCTTAAGCAGGTCCAGAGGAGGGCCACGAAAATGATTGTGTGGCTGGAGTATGACTCCTATGAGCTGGGGTTCAGCCTAGAGAAAGGAGACCCTTTAGCTGCCTTCCCATACTTAATGGGGGCCTGCAAGAGAGATGGGGAGGGACTCTATCAGGCAGTGTAGTGATACACTAATAGTTTCAAAAAACATTCCATGATTCTGTAATAAACTTTCTAATAGATACTGTATTTAGACATAGACATCTAGATGATATCTGTATTTCAAATTCATAGATGTACTGGACAAAAACTACTTTTACTGACTTCTGGAGTTTTTTAGTACTGCTTAGAGTAGCAAGGTCTTTCTATCCCTCACATTACAGCAGAAATCATCATATAGCTAGGGCACAAACAACATGCTAGAAATACAGGATTTGCGTAAAAACCTTATACAGAAGAGACTGTGGAAACAGAAACAGATGTTTGTGTTATTTTAGCCACTGAACTTTTTCAGAAGTCCTTTTACATTTTCTCCCATTAAGGAGCATTCTGCTACAAATGATGTCTTAGTGTTTTCATGTTCCAGAATCGTTATTCAGTTTTAAAACCTCATATATAGTTGGCATCCAATAGCATAGCTCTTTCCTATTTTTACAGTTTGCAATCTTAATTGCTAGTATTGTATAAACAACAGTGTAAACCATGATTACCTAACTGACTAGCATTGCAACACAACATATATCAGTCTCTGTGGCAACAAGAAAAACTATAGTGTCTGCTTTGTATGGATTAACCTAAATTAAAAAAAAAATGTATAAAATTTATGATATCTTTATTGCATGAAAAGAATAAAGTTAGGGTTATGTGGCTTCTCTTTAAAATTTTAGGCTGAGAGGACTATCAAAACTAACTAGGAATTCTGAAAGTTTTGCATTTATGTGTCAGAAATATTTCCCCAGAACAGTAACTTCAGTAACTGGTAAAAGTAAGTAAAATTAGTCTTAGCTAGGCCTTTTAAAAATTTCTAAAATCAGAAGCAGTTGAAAGCTTTCTATTAAGGAGACAAGTTGAACCTTAATGAAATTTTACACTACTAATAGTTTTAAAAGAAAAGCTAAATGTAATGGAAGAAGAGATATAATCCATGGTCAGTTTTTAATGTAATAAAAGCAATTGGTTTCTCTGACTTGAAAGAAATAACATGTTCTGTGCTCAGTAATGCTAATCCTGGCAGTTGCTCCTGGCCATGTATCTCATAATTTTGAAAGGTACAAAGACATGAAAAACTTCTTACATGAAACAGAACTCACGGATATTAAGATGACAGAGGGTGAAGTGAAGAGTGTGGGCTTTGAAGAAAGCAAGGCAATTTTCAAAGCAACTAACTTTTTATTCTTTTTCTAGAGTTACTCTGTCAAAGATACTTAGCTTATCTGTCATTTCTTCCTTACTAAAGCCATATGTTTCCCAACTTAAATCGGCAGATCCATCTCTGTTATTGGTGGTGAATAGAAGTGGTTAACTGCGTACTCTGCATACAGATCATTTTGTCATATGCAGACTCAATTTTGATTATTAAAAAGAAAACAAACAAACAAAACTGCCAGCTATAAATCATAGACATTTTCAGGTTTCTGATCTAGGAACTGAGAGAAACAAGGTCTCTTTATTCTTGCTCACATAATTTGTTCAAAGCCGTTATGAAAAAAAGTATTTTTAATGTAATTTCTTTAATATTTTCAAATTCAGAATAAGTCTGTTCCAATATTTACAGTGGCTTTAGAAGAGCGCGCAGCTAGGATACAAGATATTACTCCATTCCATCATGCATAATAAGCTTTTATCTATTGGACCAATTTAGTTTTAAACACCAGTAGGTAATAAAGTTTCAGGAACATCTGCTGCCTTATATCACTATCTGAGTCACATTCAATAAGGTTTTCGAGCTGAAAAAATACATTATTTGATAAGGTATGTTATGTGGATTACATTTTGCAGAGGCTGAGCTTTTCTGCCTTAGGAAGTAGAGGGACAGAAACTGAAACCATCCTGATGCTGGAATGATTTCAGTGAGGTATCGGTATTCAGAGGAAAAAAAAAAAAAAAAGCTTGCTCTCTCTTTCAGAAAGCTCTGGAATTACCATTAAAGAGTCTCAGACTTACATGCTCCCTCTAAAACTGTCATCCTTGCATAACAAGCAGCCCCGCCAGTACCAGCGTGTTTCTGTTTCCGGCATCATCCAATACATTGTACTAGGTGGGGATTCTCGTTCCAGCATACCAATTAGTACATTGCTGATTTATTTTAACAGAATAAAAGCCTCCTCTCATAACATCCTTCTGAAATGGGAGCATTTGAAGATAGAGAAGAGGTGATATTTGAAAGCTGTCTCCTCAGCATTTCTTTAGAAGGATGACTGCTTTCACCTTCCGAGGGCATGTGTAACCAGACCTTGCCCACCTAACATGCAAGAGGAGGCGAGTTCAGAGAGGCAAAGGCTCTCTCCAGATCCATGATAATGGTGACTTAATTGCTCATGGCTGCTCTTTAAACTTCTGAGGGAAGTCACTTGTCCCAGCCCAAGAACACTGGACATACTCAGACCTACCTTTCTGTAGCCATATGGTAAACTTATATTTTCTTTAGGCCACAACGTATCAACTTCACCCTGAACTAAATAAAGTATTTATCTTCTCTGTATCCATTAAATTCTATGAAAAAGTTGGTTTCAGTCTCATAAAATTTGTCTTAGGAAAAAAAAGTCCTTGAATAGCACAACAGATTAAGGATGAAGTTAGGCTCCAACACTTATACCTCTCAAAGAATGTGCCAGTGAATAAATGAAAGCATTTCAGCTTTCTAGCAGCTTGTCAGCCATGCTCAGAGTTATTTTGAATGGGGACATTTCCACATCAGTTGACATAGGCATGAATCTTAGTATTGGAAGAATTGAGTGCTTTATGATAAAGTTGAATAGTAATGTCAATGCACACCAAAATAAAAAGTAAATGAATAACAAGTTTCGGCACAGAAGGCAGTTTTTCATCCACTGCTGTTTCAGTTATGTGGAGAGCTGACTTTTTCACAGTAATATTGCAGATACTTCTCTACCACCTTTCTTTAAACAGAATTGAGGTGTAGCTTGTGGCAATGGAACAAGATTTCTGTTTGTAAAGGAATAAGCTCCTCAAAGAAGGGCAGATTTTTATCTTCTTAATTTTTTTATGTTATTAGGAGTTTTTTTCTGATTTATAAAAGCATGGATACTTTCACATATGATATATATGTCCACCTTTACCAGCTTTACTATAATCAACTCAACCATATGAGAGTGAGAAAGAGGTACAAGAAGCCCTGTCTCGGGTCTCCACCTCTGAGCTTGGGAGCTGCGTGTAGACCCTGGCTCTGTCCTTGTGCCTAATCCCACCCCTGCAGGACCTCACACCAACTCTCCCAGCTCCATATTCCATCCTGGTGCCCAGTGATGGCTGTGGCCGACCCCTGTTCTTGTCAGTTGCCTTGCTCTGCTTGCCCTGACTGGACACTGGGGGCCAAAATATATGCCAGTGCCTTGAAGACACATTTTTTTCATCTCTGTTTTCTTTTCAGCTTTATATCATGTGAAATTCTGATTATATAAACTGATTATCATCTTACTAATTATGGAGATGACATCTGCCTCTGCACCAAAACAAAAGAGTAGATGTCATTACAAATGGCATAATGCACAGAAAAGGAGAATGTTGGCTGATTTTAGTCTTTTATAGTCTTTATATAGATATAAATGTATTCCATATTTTTATGTATGTATAATATATGTAAACTGTTAAAATACTCACTCCAGCTCCTGAAGTGCATTGCAGACAGTTCACCACTTTGCTAGATGGTTAGAATACCTTGTCTCCTGAAATCATGGTTAGAGGGACCCTGAAATTAGGCGTAAAACTAGATGGTCATCTCTGGCTCTTCACACAAATGTATGTCAATTTATCTGCGTTTTTAATTTTCCCTACCAAAGAACTGGAGTAGGATTTATAGACCAAGAATAGATTTCATTAATAGTAGAGGATGAGGATTTAAAAAAAACATTGAAGATATTTTTCGGTAACACTGTAACAGTTGTGTCAAATGAGGCAATATTTGTTCCTCTAGATGCATATACATTCATTTTTTCCCAGTGATAATTTTGACTGAGGTGCTATAAAAAAGCTGATAACTTTCTAAACTTATAGCTGAAGGACTGGGCCAAAGCTCACTTTTCTCCTCTAGCACAAGATTTGATAAAGAGCTTGATCTTCAACTTATTTTTTTTTCTTGGATGTGGTTTATTCTGCTCCTTTGTCAAGGGTTTTGAGCTATCTCTTTCCCATGATAAATGGGAATCCTTTCAGAAAGTAGTTAGAGTCAGACTGCATACTGACTGCATGTGTAGAAAAGTTCAAAAGGGATCCCTTCTTTCAAATGTCCATTCCCACTACTATAGCTTTATTGCTTCCATTGCCATGGTTGCTAACAATAGGAATTGTTCCTATGGTATGAACTGAGAAAACCCTCAAAGAATCCCTTTCTGAGAGATCAAAAGCAATTGTGCTTGTGATGGCTTTTTCTTCTGAAGTATCTGATTCACTGAGTAGCTTATACAGGAATCCTAGTCATATCAAATTGTATCATAAAAAACCCTGTAGTTTACTTGATATTAATATAGGCTGTTATAAAATAGATGTTTTGTAGTGTCCATTTGCTTCTCATTATTAGAAAGCTTTCCTATACATTGGTAGGTAAATCAAGCGAACTCTGTGTACGGCCAACAACCCTTACTGGCAAATGCAGAAATTCTCTACAATAATATAGAACAAATGAAAAGGGGTTTTTGTCATTTCTGTTTTTATCTGATGGTCTTACTGCACTCCTACTTCCCCGGCTTTGATATTTATTGCAGGGTTTAGTTTTCCTTTTCCAACAAAGACCTAAATGTTAATCACATCAAAAAAAAAGGTACTGTAAACATTTTCAGAAGTGCTAACTAATTTGGCCTGATTAGTCCCTGGAAGCTGATACTTCACCATCTTGATTTTCCAAGGAGCTGGGCACATGTTTCTACTGAAAGGCTGAACCTGGAGCTAAAAATTTTCTTTTTCAATTCAGTATCCCTGCTCTGAGGCTGTACTATTTAGAGGAGTGAAAGGAAGTTGAGTCAAGATATCAGCCTTTCAGTTCAATATTTAGAGTATATTTCTATTCATTAAGCCAGGCAGCAGGATTACTTTCCAACAATTATGAAAGATAGTATGCCTACTGCAGTAATACACCTGCTCCAGATCTGTCATGAATGATCTATCTCCACCATCTGAAATACCACTCCAGAGGATCTTATATCTTTAAAGACATGTTCCTAAACCAAAGTTTTCAGCATTTCGTTGACTCCTTCTCTCATTTCTCAATTCAACTTAAATTAAGAAACCTATCTTTAACTCATCAAGGAACAATAATAGGCACACTGGAGATAACACTTTTTATAGCAACTTTTGAATTTCCCAGAAATTAGCTCTAGACAGGCCAGATCATGTCTGCTTATCACATAGCGTAAGGAAAAGTTTTAAAATGTGGCTGAGCATGGGCAACATTTAAATATTTGGCTGATGTGGAACAGAAATAACTGATGTGAAAAGACTATAAAGAAGCACTAGATAATCCATCCAAAACTAATTCAGTCCATTTTACTGACTGATATTTATAGTACAACAGGCAAAAAACACAGGCTGTCACTGCAGAGGTTTCTCACCAACCTGTCTCTAAAGGTGTACTCAGCACACTGTTCATCTGAAGACACTTCTTCCCACTTACTGAACCCTGTACTGCCAGCCTCAGCCACAGATATTTGCTTCTAGTATGTGACAAGCATGCTCGGCGGGATAGATAAGCTCTCTGAATGCTAATATAGGGTAACATATTTAGATTCTCACTGATGACTGCATGAACCAGTTTCTAAAGGAGGGTCTTCTGGAGCAAGTAACATATTTAATGCATTCATCAGTGCAGTGCATTTAACACACAGCACCTCATATTTGAACCCTAGGTGTTTTAAAGGGGGAGGGGTTGTTTTGATTTTTTTTTTAAATAGTACAGTAGGGAACTTATGAGTAATGATATTCCAAATATACATGCGGTTTACTGTTTGTTGTGTTAAACCAACTGAATCTCTCAGTGGTCCCCACTCTGAGTCAGCTTTTTAGAAAACTTGTCATTTCTGACTTGCTATGTTAGTGTAGTTTAGCTGTTGTCAAATCAGCACTTCAATATTTAAGCAATGTATCTTTATAAATTATCATGCTAAGTTTCTCATCTGTGCCTCTCTTTTCCTGCCAAGTTTTTCTTAAGCACTAGGAATGTACTGTAATAATAAACATCAGAAATAATTATACAGACTTCATCCTTTGGGAGGATTTATTTCCTTTACACCAGGTAAGCGCTACGTGTATAGTAATATTTGCTGGAGGAACTGATGTGGCAGTCTTGCCTAACTGGATAAATCAATGGATTGTTTGGGCGATAAAGAAAAAGATGTTGCATAAGAGACTAATAACTAACAGCGTAGGTGCTAGACAATTGAATAGTATTTAGATGTGCTAGTACATGTCTAGTGACAGAATTTTCACGTTTAAAACTATTTAATAGCGTACATTATCATTTCTGATATTATCAATCTCCATGTAGAACTAATGGAATTTTCAATGTGCAGTACTATATTTTTAGCATCTTAAAATACTAAGTGGCAAACCCTTAGCCTTACTTCATATGCTATTGCTGTTATATAAGCTAGATATGGAGGGACTGGGAGAAGAAAATCTTTCTTTGAAGCAGAAATAGCTGCTTGCACCATTGCATCATGACAGCACTGCCTCTGTAGGGAGAATTTACCTCTGGATTGCAATTATAGATAAGAAGTTTTATGGAAAACTCACTCTAGTTTTACATTCACCATCTTGCTTAATTTTGATCCTTAAGCCTTCCCTGGTGTGACTAGCACCTAACATTTTGCGTTTTTTGGTCTCTGTAACATACTCCCATGGGATGGTTATTTACAACTTTCTTTAAAATTGGACTGTACCATTTTGTTGTCCTACCCTCAAAACCAATTCTTTTTCCTCAGTTTAAAATGTTGCAGTCTGGTGGTCTAAAATAATTTTTCATGCTCTTGAGGGATTTCCAGTGCTCTAAAATTTTGAATATAAATTACAATACCTTACAAAGGAACTGGAGGGATATCGTTTGGCATAGCATCCTTCAGCCGTTCCAGCCTGTCAAGATCTTCTGTTTGAAAGGATGGTAATGCTCTATGGATACATTTATAGACATATAGACAGCATTTATAGGCAGATTCCACATCAACCCAACTTAGTGTCTTCTGTTGTAATAGTTTAGGAAAAAAGTTTTAAGAATTTAATATAAAAGTCATTACGTTATTACAAACTAGAAGTTCAGATACCCATTCTCAGCCAGCCACGAGACTCCAGATGCACTTTGTGAAAGGGCAAAGTAATATGTGAATCTCCTAGATAAGAACTCATACACAGAAGGGAGCTAGAAAATAGTGTGAACCCAAGATAGCTATACTAGTGGAAATAAACTAGATTAATTTTTAGATTAAAGACAGAGTTAAGTGAAAAATAAACAAGTCTGTACATTTAAACTGCTACTATTAGATTACTCAAACTTTTGTCTAACTTTTTCCATAGGTGAACACGCTTTGTAGAATTAATCTCACCTCTGCTGGGTGTGACAGAAGCCTAATTTTTTAATCATGTACTTAGAAATTATTATTCTGAATATTCTACAAAGCTGTTTATCCAATATTTATGAATATGAAATTCTGCCAGTGTTCAATAACAGAATTTTAAGGTTATTTGCAAAAACTGCACTTTATTTTTTCCCTCAGATCAACAGTTTAAATCTTGTAAAACATTGCAACATTGTAATATATGCAGAATTTTTTTTCCTCTAATCTAAGTAGAAAACAATATTCAGAATTTCTTTTTGCCAGTCACTTGGAAGCTACTGTATCAGTAAAAAGAAAGAAAAAAAGATTTTACACTCTTCAATAAAAACACAGGAATTAATTTGATTTTGGACTGATGTAGATCAAAATAAAACTACACTTCTTTCCACGACAGTTTTAACCATACTCCACTTCTTTTGAGGATGACAATCAACCCTCATTCCTTCATACACAGGCAGGCCTGTCGGGTAAAGTAAGTTCTAAAGTCTCTCTCTCTTAATACAAAGGAAAAAGAGAGGGAGGAAAAAAACCAAAGCAAAGCAAAGCAAACCAACAACACAAACCCCAAACTAAATATTATAGAGAAGGATAAAATGCAGAGTCAATAATGGAAGAACTTCAGAAGTTTTTGGAAGACTTTATATTTCACACAAATATTAAAAAATCACAATACCCTAAGAATTTCCATAATTGGAATGCCAGCAGTTCAACCTTTCCTGAAAAAGGACCCTGTGGCAGCATTTCAGCTCTGATCTTCCTCTTTCAAGTTTAAAATCCAAACTGGGCAAATGGTGAGAAGTTCCTTTTGTGGCAATCCAGTTCTAACTCTCCATCCCTCTAACTAATAACTGACATCCAAAGTTTTTTGAAGGGTCTTGTATTATTAAAGATTTGAATCAGTTCAGATCACCTTTTTTTTTTTTTAGAAAAGCAAACTGTGAAAGTGTTTTTCTTTGTGTAGCTCAGGCTTGTTTTAGAACTCCTGATCAATCCCTATCTCAGGGTTATTACTGTTTGTTTTACTTGTTTAGTAGGTGGGGTTTGGAACATATACATTTCTATAGTTACAGTCTGAATGGCAAAGAATAATAAATCACCTCCACTGGGTTTTGAAATGATGTTTGACATAGTGCGATAAATTAAAAAAAAAAAAGATAGAAGAAAAGAAAAAGAAAATGTTCCTTGGACTTTTTTACTTCATTTTTCCTGAAGAAGTGCTGTATTGGTTTCTATTATGATTGCACTTAATCAAAGGTTAATTTCTGATGTTCTGGAACTTTTAAAGATCAGATAAATAAAATGAAATTCTGAAAAATTCAGCAAAATTATGAGGTATTGGAGGGGTTACAATATTCTTGCGGATATGAATCTTTTTTAGCAGATATGAAAACAAGGCTTAGACCTTTTTTAATTTCATTTTAAGAAGGATTTCATGTTTGAAAACCAATTGCTTCCACTATAGATTTATTTTTCAAGAGATTTAGAAAACAAATATAAATTCGTGAATTTTTCCATGAGTTTTGAAAATAGCAGTGTGTCAATGAAATTGTTCGATATTACTGAATGTGATTTTTGCCAGCCAAAACAATGTAATAACAAAATTCTGTTTACACAAAATACTAGAAAAATTAAACACTTATCGATCCATTTTGGCTAATTCAACAGAACTAATGTCACAACAGGATCATTTTGTTGATGCATCTATCTCACTAATAACATTTCCATGTTTTAAAAAGTCATACCGCACAATTCTACAAGAGATTTTACTATTTGAAATATCAGTTAAGGATCAATCTTGGACTACAAAGGAAGGAGAAGTACCATTTTAATTATATATTTAAAAAATGCACACTGTATATTTGGCTGTTTCATTTTTCATTTTGCTACTCTATTCTAAGTAGACTTGCTTTTACTAACTGGCATTTTTTTATATAAACATATTAGATGTGTTTATTTAAAAAGTACAAATCCTCTGGGATGCTTAGAATCTATTCTGTGACCTTCCTTAAGACTGTTCTTTTAGAAGGATAGTTTTAGTTCCCAAGAGTTTCACTTTGACCAGAAGAGTGTGTGATAAATGTAAATGGTTAGGTCAAGCCTTATTGCCAGCAACTTGGGCAATAAAGTTGGAAAAGCCAATTTGATTGATTATCTACATATATTTTAACATGCAATTAACCTCTAAACAAAATAACCGTGGGAAATTACCTCGCATTTGAAAACAATAATGAAACTATCCAGTGTGAACAGAATGTTACAAAACCATAGCAAGCACATGCTTGTCGGCAGGCTGCTGGAAGGTATGAGCAGCCTTTTTTTGGCTGACTGCATTATTATCTCCAAGCTCACAATTTAGAAAATTGCTTCTGCTACACAGCTTGACACAGAATTGTAGAAAGCTGGATCTTAGTAAGGATCTATTCTGCTTGTAATAGGCTCAGAAAAGATGGCATCAGGCTGTATATTCTGAGCACAAATGTTTCAGATGTTCTTTTATTTCTATTTCCCTGTTAACTATGTCTATTTAATATAATGCCAACCTATCACATCCCATGTTATTAGTGGTACACTGACCTCGGAGGAATTGTTATATGGGAGCATATTCAGGATGTGTCCAGGCAATACAGAAGGGAAAGCTTCTGGACCCCTTCAGGAGCTCAGCAGCTCAGGATTAGCCACTCGAGCTACCTTTGCAAAGAGTCTAATGTGTGTCTGGGATTTGTGGATTCCATTAAAAACCTTACTAAATTCAGAAGTGACTGTTCTAGCCCAGCAGTTGATTTTTATTTGCTATTATAATGGAAGTTCAACAACAATTGTAAAATCTAAGCTGTTTGTCTAATACTGTCTGGGGGTTTACGAGAAGTATCCAACACGTTAAAGAGGTTACAAGAGACAAAATGATATCAAGCAAATTCACAGTCCACGTAGCAGTCCAAATCAATGTTCTAGGAACTAAAATGTGTCAGAACATAAATGATTCGAATTGTTGTTGCATGGACACAAATGCTAGAAGATATTTTTCTGACATGACCTGAGGTTAATTTCTTTATAAATATTATTAAATTGAATAACATACTGCAAATCCTGACCCCTAAAAATTTCTGATTGAGAACATATGTTAATTGACCAAATACGAAGCTCTTCATTCTGTTTTCTCTCCCTTTGTTCTAATTAAATCAAAAGAAACTATGAAATAATATTCCTCTGGAAAGAAGAAATTAAGACATTTTTATTTGAAAATGTTAGAATCAAGCATCTTTATAGCCCCAAACCATTCTTTTTCAGCCAAAAGCTGCTCTCAGGCTTAAGATGTTCTCCTAAAAGGGCCTTTTTTTTTTTTTTGGTAAGCTTTGGCCAGCTATGTTAGTAAGCTGTATATTGCAAACATTTTAGGACAATCTGAGTTTTGATGAATGAGAGAAAATGAAGCATGGACTTACGCTACATGTAGCCACTTTCAGACCTGAAAGTCAAGCAGACTCCACTAGACATTTCCAGACATAATAATGGTAAGTAAGAGTTTGGAAATGTGATCCACAAAAAAATCAGAAACTGAAGGTGATTCCACAGTCCCGGGAGTATTATCCAGAAATAGTTCACTGTTGCAGGGCAACAATTCAGAATTTTCAGTGCATCTGGCAATAACGCAGAAGGTAGAGCAGGCATGGACGGAAATGTGGGGAGGTGAAGACCAAAATATGTGGAACACTGTAGTGCCTTGTAGAAACAGGGCTGAAGGAAACCCTATAGCCAGAAATGTGGTATTCTCTGGGTTGTTTCTATATTTTGAGGAGCAATGAGAAACAGTAGACACCAAAAATGAAATTTTAAGTAGAAATATTGAGATGTCATTGTTTGGGGATGTATGTATGAGAGAGACATATTGTTACATATGGGAGGTAAGCCAGCACATCTCAAGCCAGGTAAGCCATGCCTATGTCAGCAAATGAAAGCATATTGCTTTGGGAATTTTGGTTTCGTTATTTATGGCTTTTAATCTTTTTAACTGAGACATAGCTAAAAGCAAAGCATTCTGCATCTGATGAAAGGGATGAAATATGAAAGGAATACTGTAGACAGGGATTTTGAGCACCAGTTTTCTCTTCTGTAATTCATCCCAAAATTATGCTAACAGAAAATGCAAGTGCTCTGTTGTATTGTGACACAACTGAGATCACCAGGTAGCAGCGACCAAATACTAATACGAAATGCAACATATACAAAAATAATCTTGTTTTTTTAATGAAAAAAAAAGATAATCTAAAATGTTGTAAGCACTTCTAAAATCCAGCCTATAACACATAACATTTCAAAGTTGGGGAAGTCTGACTGGTTTCTCTTTTATTATTCTTCCACCTTACCTACACAAAACTTCCCATAGCCTTCAGTCATAAGACTTGCCCTAGTGGAGAAGTTTATGTGAATTGCACCTAGTTTGGATTATTCTTAGCTTTTATGTCATATTCTGATTCTCTTTTGATATATTTCACTGAAGTTCATAGAAGAAATCAACACAAATCAGATGACGTCAAAAAAAGTTCGTTTCTTTAAAATACGTGCATGGTGTTCAACTTTAAAATTAAAATTTAAAATTAAGTATTGTAATTGAAAACATTTCCATTTTAATTAAAATGACACTTTTAACAGATTGAAAGGTTGAACTATGATAGGTTAGATGATGTCTGCAAACTACCAGTCTCCAAGTTAGTGAAGAAAGAATGATAAGAATTAGAAATGAGAATAAAGTAAGAATAGAAATCTATGCATACTATTGTATAGTAATATTATGTCTTTTTTTCAAATCAAAAGCTATTCCTAGCTCTTAAATGACATGAAGTTCAGGGAATTTCAAAACACTTTAGAGGGGTTTAAGTTTTTAGGTCTTTTTTTTCTTCTTTTTGTTTTGTTTTGTTTTCTTTTCTTTTTAATAAAATGCTAGTGTGTAATGACAACTTGTGTATAAAAACAGCTTTTATGATTACTGGGAGCCTGAGGGTGTGTTGAATTCTTACACATTCCTCATCCTTATTATTCTGGCTTCAGAATATCCAGAGCTGAAGCAGTCAAGGTCATGATCATGCATTTGATGACATAGAACGATATATGTTTCTTTCATCAGATGATGGTTTTGGGGCTTTGTTCTATTTCATAGGGTAGCTGTGAAAAAGTTTAGCTGTGAAAAATGACCTAAGGTTTACAGTTCACTTTACCAGTAATTCATAAGCTATGTGACTTCTGATTGCTAAAAGTTTTCTCTACGTGTTGTGAAATCATAATTTCTGGGTGTTGGTTAATTTTGATTGTATCCTAGCAAATGGTTTTTGTATAAAATAATTATTTTTCTCTTCCACCCTTCAGCAGAATTAAGTAAAGCAGTTAGTAACAGAATTCAAATGTCTGGGAGTTCTTCCATAACCTCTCTTCCTACTGCTGTACAGTGTTTTGATCCTACTGCAGTGATGTCAAATCATACAGTATTTCATTTCAGAATTGCTGTATGAATGTACTGTATGTCATATGGATCCAGTCAATTACAGGTTTAACTCTTTAATAGTGCACAGTTTTTGAAAGCTTCACAATTATTTAGGAAAATGATTTCTATTGACTTTTGGTACAAAACTCAAGGAACTTAAAATTGGTAAAGCCTGGGAAAAATTATTTTGTAATATTACTATATTACAATGAATAATTATCACAACTAATAATTATTTTATAATATTACTATATTACAACTAGCAGTGATAGGGAGAGAAATTAATCTATAGCCACTTATCTTTCCTTACAGCTTCACATTGGTACAACTTTACAAATCTTAAAGTTGCAGAAAAGAATGCCAAACAGGAACTGTGTACCTAGGTCAGCCTTTTCTGCTGAGCGGCGATTGAGTGGAGTGGTGTGCTCTTCTGAAAGAGCTCATGTCTCTTATAGCTGACTTATTGCAGTTATTGCAACTAATTATTATTGCAGTTTTCTCTGACTACAGTTAAAACTCAGATGTCTTTTTGTATGGTTTGCCTTGTTTCTAAACATAAAACAGTTTAAGGTTGTTTTTTTTTAAAAAAAAAAGAAAAAAAGTCTTTTCTCCTTTAGGATATAAAGAATGCAGTGGTGAAAGGACAAGAATGTGTGAAAGAGTCACTTCTGATCTAATGAATACAAAGAACACATTTCTACCTCAGGAGGTGAACGTGTGGTCATTATCAGTCACATAAAGTATTTTAAGTGCCCTCTAGAGTTGTGACTTCTGGGCTCTCATAAATCAGATGAGATACTGGTGGTCAAACAGACTTATTTATATTCCTTGAGTCAAAAGAACTGTTTTTCCACAATCATTTTCACCCTGCACTCATCATCGAGTCCTATTTTAGAATAACTCTAAAAGTTATTTTTCACTGCTGGGTGACTTCCAGCAAAGGAAAACTGGTACCTGACTTCTATGCAGTGAAAAATGAGAGCTTCGTAGTTTATCACTAACTCGATCTCCCATGAAATTCGACCATTTACCAACCAGCAGGACTTAGAAACCTAAATGCCTTTGAGTGTGGGTGAGCATATACCTCTTGTATATGTACACAAGTGCTAACACTGACAGAGCACTCCAGGAGATTCAGAAATTTAAGACTGCTCTACTAAGAATGACCTCTCCTCCCACTCTTCAAAGAGCTCTTACATCTGAAAGATAGCTGAGCCCCTACTAGTGTTTTCTTTCTGTAATAACTAAAAAAAATTTTCTTGTTGCTTTCTTCACATTTCAATGAGATGCCAGGCTCTTGGGGAACTTGGAGATCAAACAAGTTTTATGCGCATAAAGCTAGGGCAAACTATGGCATAGGAATAAAAACAAAACAGAAAATCAACTCCAGTGCCACAAAAAGCCCAGTAAAATAAAATAAAATTAAAAAAAAATAAGAAAAGGAAATACCAGTCCAGAAGGAAATAGATTACCATGCCAGGGAAACAGAATGTGGTGAAAAACATCTCATTCTGACTTGAACAGGACTGTCTTCAGCTCTGATCTCTTTTCAGCTCCTAAAAATAAAGGCTGAAATAGTTCTTTCCCAGGTACCAGGAAAGAACTCAAATATATATTTTTTTTTTACCTTTAAAGAATAGCAGTATTTGCCAGAATTATGTCTGATATTATTGTTATAGTGAAAAGTTGAAAAACTCAAACCAAAACAGTGTTAGTTTGGGAAACCAGGATTCTGTTTTGTTTAAATTTTGTTAAAAAGCTGGTTAGTTTCTTTTTTATAATATAGTTGGTTAGGAAACCCAATAAATATGGTATTAGAAATTAAATTCTAGCGTTTAGTTCAACAGAGGATATCATCATTTAATGTGAAAGAAGATGGTCATATAAAATGGACTGTGAATAAAGCTATCTTCCAGGACATGCAACAGAAGTTCTGTACGCAAAAGAAGATAAAACATATTTAAAAAGCAAGCTGTCTTTGTAACAGAGTGAATCACCCAGAGTCTGCCTTTTCATCCAATGACCCACAGAATATTGCTACTCAAAGAGCTGTGGTTGGGACCTCTTCTCTGTAAGCACAATTTGTTTTTTCCTGATGGCCCAGGTAACCTAAAGCACACAAACAGGTTTTTTAAGGACCGATGACACACACTTCGCTGCGTGAAGCTGGTAGCATGTTATCAGATGTGCAGGGTTTCTGAAGAACAAAGAAGTCAAGTGTTGACATGTTACCTTGTAGTGGCATAAGCATGTCACTGCCTCACAAAATCAACGTCTGCACATCAGACCTCTGCTGAATCTCAGACCCTGGGGATGCTACAGGCTTCTTGGTTGCCTGGTCACTCAGCTACCATGTGGTCTGGAACTTCTGGAAGAGCATTAGACATGCTTGCGTCACAGTTAACAACAACAATAAGTAAAACATAGGGTTATTTACCTATGTGCGTATGTCCTGAGCCAGACAAAAGTAAAATTACAGGAAGCGAAGAACTGAATATGTTCATTGGATGGTTACTGGAACTGGAGTTTTTAATCTGTCCAGAAACTTTAGCCACCAGCTAACAATTTCTCTTGAGTGTAAACTTTTGTCACTTTTAAGCATCCCAAGAAAAACACTTCATGAAATCTAAAGTGGAGTCAGAAAAACACCGTCTTGAAATACAGTTAGTTTTGCATTACCAAATCACTTTCAACAATCAAGTAGATACTTTAGGTATTGACAAATTTATGTTTATATAGTGGATGGAATTCAGTGTTTAACCAACAGAGTTTAATCAATATGTTCTCAGCTGAATCCTTCTCGTACTAATATAAGCAGGAGTTTTACAATTGGTTTCAACTGTCGTAAAAAACAACCCTTTCCCAGCACAAATAAAAAGCAGAGCTGACATTTAAGAACCTGATGTATCTAACTATAGGAGAAATAATTTGTAGTTACTGTGGTATGCAATAGTTTACTCTCAAGTTTTCTGGATGGGGCTTTTTAAGAAATTTTGAATTCTAGTCCTGTTTACTTGCAGAGTAATAGTCATGCCTTTCAAAAAAACCATTGAATTTGTCAGCTTTACAATTTAAAGACATAGTATTATGTAATACATAACTCTTTGCATCTATGTATATGTACATATTTTTGTGTATGAATTATCCACATATAAGCTGAAAAAAGGTCTGTCTTTTGAACACTTCTAGTATATTTTGAATCCTCATTCCTCAGCTGACAAGTGAAAAAACCTATTATTGTATGCAGTCTTATGAAAAATATTCTTCTAACACTTAAATGGAGACTCTCTGAGGAGCCAGAAGCAATTTTATTAAGAGTTTAGCTACAGGGCAAATGTTTCCTATTTTCAATTTTTACAAGTCTTCCCTCTCCCAGAATGCTCCCTGATACACTCATTTATAATCCAAATGATCTTTCCTACTGAACGGTTTTACCTCAGCTGTGTTTCTCATACCTGTGAGGTCAGAAAAGCCAACCTCATCAGTATTAAACCTTGTCTAGAATTTTGAATGACTCTTCTTAAGTTCAGCATGTCAAAAGCTCAAAAGACTCTTTCCAGCTTCCCTGGAAGTTGATGGTTATACAAGTAACTCCCCTCCCTTCCCCCATCTCTTCTCAAACTGTAAATCTGTAATGTTCTTCAGGCTTATATTTGGCCTTAGAATAATATAACTCTGGAATTATTTCAAAACATACGGTTACTGCACACTCTACATATCCTAAATAATTTCTTAAATAGTTAACATGTCACAGGGTAAAAGAAATTGGATATATGGAAGCGCGTGGAAGGCGTGGGCAGCTGTGTGAGAACCTTCAAATCCATGTCCAGAGAGCATCATGAACCTTCTAAGATTAAGCCAGAAGAATACTAGTCGTTGCTCTGTTGTGCAACATTCCACTGTTTCAAACACTGCAGTCATAAAAAAAATTTCCGTGTGTTGATGAAACTTTCATTAAAGGGTGAGTCCTCTGCAAAACAGGTTCTTGGTTTGTGCTAAAAAACTAACCACCTCAGAAAACTGCTGTATTTTGCGCTAACATATTTAAAAAATATGGTTTTCTGAGAAATGTTAGAATTGCTGATACAGGTTGTGGAGGAGGTAGGGATACCAGATAGAACCTCCAGAAATCAAAGTAACACTCCTAATTTCAGTAAATGATTCCTCTGTGACCTTTAGCAAGTTATTTAGGATACATTTTACAAAAGCTTGTAAGGAATTCAGATGCCAAAATCTCACTCATTTTCAGTGAGAATTAGTGTGCTAAATGTACCCAAGTTGCTCGCAAATGTGGGACACGGTCTCTGAAATTACTTGGGGAAATGAGTCACCAGAGAATTAGGATAGCAGCTTTTTTTAAGAACCTATTTGTAAAATAGTGTTGAATGATACTAACCCATTTCAAAGAGGTACAGGAAGAGCTTGAATACTACAGTGGTTAACAGCTTAAAAAGATATATGGATATACATACACAAAATGCATGTTTCCTATATGACCTAGATACATAATCTGCCTGGCTTATCTTGATTAGAATTAGAAAGTTCACCTTGAACAGCTGGAAATGTAGTAAGGTGATACATCCCATCACTTATGAAAATTGCGGCCAGGACATTCAAGTTACTTGAAAGAGTGCTGACTTCTTGGAAAATTAGGACTATTAGTGCTTTGTTTCAGGTGACCCAGAGGTATCACTGACGAAAGTGAACAGCTTTTGCTTTGTTTTGTTTTCTTCAGAGAGCTCATTGTCTGGAAAAAAGCTGATTCTATAATTCAGTTGATTATTCCTCTGATAATGAGGACAGGATAGTGCAGAAGATTTCTCATGTAGGACTGTTCCTTGTGATTAGCTTTTAATACTCTTAACCCAAAAGCAGGTCTCTCGGTGTCTAACAGGAATCGTAGTGCTTAATCATCTGGGACTGGGAAGGAGAAAGCAGCCCTTGCTGGGTGACAGGAAAGGGTAGCACAGAAACATTCAGAGGCTGATGATAAAGTAGGAGTTATTTCATCTTGGTTTTGCTCCTCTGAAGGAGCACAGATAAGTTCACTGCTACAAGAAATAGAAAATGCCCTCAGGCACTGCAGTCTCAAGAGTGCGTATGTGTCTCTCTCTGCCTCTCTCTCACACCACCGAACAGAGCAGTTCTTTAAAATTCCTGTTCCACACAAATAACTGAACTCATCCCAGAGAGCCAGGAAAGAAACAAAACTGCCCTAATTTCCAGGATTAACTATTGAGGAGGACTTTCACACACTCTGGTCCAGCATCTAGGTATAGGCAGACTGCATCATGTGTTCCTAACGGTAAAGAATATGTCATTTTCTTTTTCTCCTTTTTCCTCACCTTACCACACCTCTCTCAAGTACATACTTAAATATTTCTAAAAGAGGCAAGCATTTTTTTGGTCTACAACAATAATCCAGAAAGGCAGATGGCCCTTTGGAAAAATGCAGTTTAGAGAAAACTTTATTCTTCTGATTGTGAGTCAGCAAATAGAAGAAAAGGGAAATCAGGGATAAGCTGAGGCCATGCTCCTAGTGACTATATTTTCATTTTGACAATCTGTTCCCCTGTACATTTGCCCTTCTTCTGGGATTCTTTCACCTTCCCCAGCCCGGATGGTGCTCCTGGCCATGGACCAGCTTGCCACAGCTAAGGGCACTCTCTGCATGGACCTGAGCAGGCTCACCAAGGCACACAACCTCTGCAAAAGAGAAATATCTTTGCAGAGGGCATCTGGCAGAGTGTGAGCCACATATCCAGCTGTTCAGCACTACCTGTATGGCAGGGCTTTAGGACTTACCCTGCAGCTGATTTTGAGAAACCTAGGGAAAAGTAGTCTCAGCACCTGCTGTGCCTGGAATTTTCAAGCATCTCCAAGTTTAAGCAGAGGCTGGTTTGTGTTCTTGTACACAATTCTTTTGGATCTAATTTCGTATATGTAATTTCCATTTTGATGGGAACACAGGTGCTATTGGAAGCTTTGAATTCACAAATTAAATTGCACCTCAAGAGACATATATCCATGTAAATTGAAACTAATGAAGAGGTTCCTACAAAGCCTAGCAAAGCCAAGCTATGCAGCTTCATACATCTCTGCAGTAAATGCATTCTATAAAACGTATTAATGCAGTTAAACGTATTAATGCAGTAGTGCATTACTGTATTAAGTTAACATACTGCAGCATTAAATGAACTTTATCCCTTTAGAAAAACAATTATTACTTCATGTAATACAATTTCCTATGTGTTAATACAACAGAAACAAGGAACCATCGTCCAAATACAATTATCATCTCAGAAAGATAGTGTTACAGATACCTCTTATTTATCTGCCCAGCTTTTTTTTTTCAGCCTCGGACTTGCTGAATGTAAACAAACCAATATGAATGTCAGACAGTCATTTTCCTAAAATTGTCTAAAAAATAATACATCGCCCAGAAAATATGTAGATATGATTGCATTGAATGCATTTCTAATGGTTACTTACTAAGAAAACTGAAAATCATCTGCTTTATAGTGTTTCTAATTTGCATTAGAATTCATTTTAAGCCAATTTTCATTATTTCGAATGTGACTGAACATGAGGGGTACTCCACCATCTATCCGGGAGACAATTCATGAACTTCTGTGTCCCTAAAATGAATATTCAGTTTACCTCATTTGCAAGCTGATTTGGTTTAATATAGAAACAAGTCTGAGATCTACAATTTCATTTATATACTGATCTATAAATATATTTGTCTTGCATTCAGCCGAATGTGATACATAAAAGTAAAATTACTAGAAAGTAATAAATCATTATCTGTTGCTAGTGGTCTATCAGAAAAAATGTTTTCCATTTGTGTGTTTTGGTTTAGTTTGTCTCCAGGATAATAAGCTATGTGATCTGTTATGACGATTGGCCAGACAAACTAAAAGATTTGTTTTCTCTGAGCTGGTACCAGCAGTTGAGCTGCAGATGTCACAGCAGAGAGATGGAATATTGAAGCTTTCCATCTTTGAACATTACCTCCCCTGTTTGGGATATATTGCCTGTTAGAAACAAGCTTAGCAGGCTGCAGTGCCTAACCAGAATATTCTTGTGACTTTTTAAAACCCTAACTGATGTAACAGATTTTGCAGTTTACTACATTATGCCCCAAAACTTAACTTTAGAGATGCATGAATGTGTATGATTAAGTGTTATGTTTTAAAAGGTTAAAGAGCAGCAAAATAATTTTTGCCTTCGAATGATGAAGTAAATGTTGTTAGGGGCCAAGACAAGCTAAGTGTTTTATTCAAGTGACAATAGTACATTACCACCTTCACTGAATTAACTTTGTCTCATAAGAATCTTCTCTATTACCATCTCTCAGTTGACCTCTTTTCTAATGTATTTATCTTCAGAGTAGCACTGTAAAATACAAAAGTATTATGTTCATTTTAGCAATATAAAGCTACAGGACATACTTCTTAACCACAGGCAGTTAGCAGAGGTGTTTAAATCAGGAGCCTGGATAAGTCAGGACAGTCAGGAACACAAGCAGTTTCTAAAGTCAATGTATACCTTGCTCCCATAGAATTTGAGTTACTTTCTGACATGTATTTCTCTTGCATCTCACTGCACCAAGTGTTTCCAAAGACAGAATTGGAGAACAATTGGAGAAAAGCAGGGAGAAGAGAAACAGGTTGTTTATTTTTTAAAATTCTTGATTAAATTCTCTTCAGCACATGTTTCTGTGAGTTGTTTTTTGTTGTTGTTGTTGCTTTTTTAATGCACTTCTGTGATATAGATGATCAAGGAAAATACAGCGACATAAGAATAAGAGCTACTTATCTGCTGCCGATGTTGTGAATGCTAAGCCTGACAGGTGGATATGTGCCGTGTGGCTGTTCCCGTGAGCTGAGCAGAATGAAATAAAAGGGGTCATTTAGAGAAATTTCCAGGAATTTTATGAAAGAAATAGGTTGGTCCATGAAAGGGCTGCGGGAGGGGCCTCTTTAACTATGACAAGGATAGTCTTCTGAACAGCACTGGTTGCTTTAAGATGAAAGCTTGGCCATTTAGGGCCCACTTAGCCTGCAGTCAGCTGCACACATTTAATTATAAGACCTACTGGGAAAGAAAACAGTGATTATAAAAATCAAGTGGCTCAGTTCTGGCTGAGAGCTGCAGGGAGGAAGACAGGATCCTGCAACAGGCCTGAAGCAGGGGGATTTAAGAGAAGCCAGTGGGGAGTAGATGTTTCTTCCATTTCCTTACCTGTGGTAGGCAGGGAAACTGTTTTGTTTCGATGTTTGCCTAAGTTTCATGCTGGAGAATAAATTGTATCCTGAAAAAGAACAGAGTCCCTCCTTTTCTCAGGAAACCTAAACCGGTCACCTTTAATGAAATCCTCCTCTGACAGTATGATTTAACTGATAATGTTATTTTAGTGCCTCAAGTACTTCCAAGAACAATGACATGGGGTTTTTGTGGTTTCCCTCTTTTTCTTCTTTTTTTTTTTTTAACATATATGTTAGTCTTTCCAATATCCCTCTGGGCCACATCTCGTCCTGAAAGCTATCCTTTCATGCCTCCTATAACATAATGGACCTGTCAGATTTTCCATATTTACAAGCGCTGTGGGTTCTGGAGTAACATGAAGTTGCTTATTTGTTCATTGACACCTGCATTGTCCCCATAGGAGAGCAAGATTTTAAGTTTCTTAATGAAAAACCTTCCTCTAGGAATCTTGAGCATTTGTATGACACAACAAAGTGTGTCTACATTTTTGTCCCTTTTTCCTGGTTTGAGAGCACCAGGATGTAAGTTCTCTGGGGCTGCCTGGCACAGATAGCAATTGCAATGGAGGAGGGGGGCAGCTGTGCCTATGGTGAGGAGAGGATGGGTCAGGTGACCCAAATGGACCAATTACAGCATTCCTTCCCATGGTGCTCAGTATATAAGGGCCCCTAAGAGGACCCCTCAGACTGTTAGTGGCTGCTGTGTTGGGAAGGTTACTGCTGGTTCTTTGGTATCTCTCCGTGTGCTCCTGGTGTTTCCTCCTTCTTGTTTCCATGCTGCAGAGGAGCATCATTCAATGTGACAGGTTGTTTTCCCTTGCCCTCCGCCATGGGTGGGAGAGGCACAGTTCCTTTTCTGGTTTTGTTTTGGTTGGGTTTTTTTTGTCTATTATGGGGACCTTGGGTGCTCCTGTCTGCTGAGTCCAGTTGGGGATGTATTTTTTCTGCTCAGGATCTTGTTGTCATTCAGAGGGCATGCATCTCATTTTGGTCTGTTTGTGTCTTTGGGCATCTTTGCATACTTATATATATATATATCTGTATGTAGTCTGACACCTTCATTTTTATTGTTAGTTTATTTTTTTATTATTAAATAGCTTCAAGTTTTTGGGTTTTTTGTTTTCTTTCTCCAAACCTCAAAGTCTCTCTCCCTGGCTCTCCTGTTCCCCAGGAGGATGGTGAGGGGATCAGAGAGAGCATCTATCAGAGTTTTGTGGCTGGCCCAGTCTTATACTTCAATTTATTGTTACCCAATGTGGAGCAAGGAACAAATTTCTTAGTTTCATAGACATTAATTTTATATTTATTTTTTTGTTTGAAAGGTTGGAAAAACACTTAAACAGTTATTAATATGGTTCTAAGTGAAATATTACACTATGTCTTTAGAGGCTTTGGGTTATGGTTAATTCTCACATTGATCCCTAATCTGTCATATGTGTTATGTTTTCTAGACCTTCTTAGTGTGAGTTTATGTTGGTTTTTTTTCTAGTTGAATTGTTGGGCAAAAAAAGTCTTCTGTTGTGTTTAACACAACTCGTCTCTTCTGGAATAAACTGGGTGATGGCTTTATGAGGGCACTTTGGGCACTATTAGCCAAGTCTTATTGTTAATTAACTTTTTAAATGTGAAATTATACTTTCCTTTTTTTTCACTGAACTGACTCCATCTGAGTTTGAGTTCCAGAAATTGTTCTCTGTGTTTCAGTTTGCTGACCTTATTACTGATAATCACTAATAAACTGCGGGGATGGTTTATTACTAGTATGCGTATGTGTAGCATAACAAGAAATGCCACCACTCCAAGTCCTGTAACAACCAGTAGTGATGTCTCTCCACCTACAGCACCACAGGTCACTGTTATACCCACCCCTGCAACACTATTTCTCACTTGCTTTGAGTTGAGCAAAAAGCAGCTTCTTCCTACAGGCTTTCAAATATATTGCTCCTTATTTGATTTTAATGTTCTTTTTCAAACTGTACAGAATTATCAAGGGCATTTGCCAAACTATTTTATTTCTAAGGTATTACTCATCTTTATTTTTTTAATAACTTTATAAATTAGTTTAATTCTAGGGAGCAGCAAAACGTGCTGCTTGGGAAGCAATTAGCACTTATTAGCATGCAGACTGGGTATTATTTTTCTTCGTGTACTGTGTTTTAGAATAGACAATAACCATGTGGCATTCAAATTCCTTGAGTATGTTGACAAAAACATATTTAGTCAATGGGATTGCCAGTAAACACCACTTCTTGAAGAGCAGGCTATGCTTCTTATCACTGTTTGCATTTGCAAATGTCAACAGACATTTTGAAATACGGAACCAGATAGCAGATTAAAAAACATGCCTTAGGAGTTCCTGTCCCTAGCCCTCAGCTTTGGCCTGCAGAACACATCTTCTCTACGAGTCCACATGTCCTTTTTCTCTTGGATAGCTAAGTAAATGTAGAAGTTACTAGTTTTAAACAAGGCTCACATGATTTAGCAAATGCTATCTGGGCAGTATCGATTGCTTTCTGTACTAGTCACTAGCAGGATAGTAGCTTAGGTGCTACATTAATTTTGGAAAGAAAGATACTTCTCTTAAAAACGTTGTTCGGGATTTAATTTGGTAAGTCAAAAAATAAGAAAATGCTACTTTCTGGAGAGAGGCAAACAATGGTGACATGCAAACATACATATGGTATTAAGACAAATTTGTTGCTCTTGTTATTCAAAGTTTATTAAATGTGCAACTTGCAACATCAGAAACTACTGGTTAATCTCTTATTTTGTCAAGTGAAGAGGAAGAATCACTTTAAATTTTGTTCCAAACTTTATAACCTTGGGGTTCACATTTTAATTTTTTTCATTCTTTCTAAATTTTGGAACATGATTCCTACAAACACCTGTGCCTGTGAATACATTGTCCTCACATTCAGAAGGATGCGAGTAGACTGAAAGGACTTGGGAAGCTAGAATGACAGACACATCTAATCTCCTGTATGGGAATGGTCATGGAACTTCCCTAAACTAACTCCATATAAAAATATGCTTCAGTTTTGAGTAGCAAAACTTGTTCTGTGAACTTTCTGACTATTTATCATTCAAATTTCCCCACTGTCAAGATGCACTGAGCTACATCAGGGATGCCTTTAGTCTCTCTTATCTGTGTAATGAAAAAGCAACATTGGTTTCACCCTCACATAACTTAAAAAGTGAAGTGAACAGTTTTTTTTGCCTTTTAAAATTTCTCCTTCCTATTAAATTGAGATCAGATCAAACATATAAAAATACAAAACTACCAGTTTCTTTATAAAAGACCTAGTGAAATGCTATCTACAGACAAGTTAAAATGCTGTAATTATTTTCTGTGCATATGGATACTTACCATTTGTCTTAACTGAAATTTTCCTAGCCAGTCATCTGTCTACAGGAAAAGCACCTTTAAGATTTTTCAAGTTCATGGGTAAATATTGGGTGCTGTTACAGTTCATATTTCCTCAGCTTTCTCTTTGAGACCACTGAAAACATGATGCTCAAAATCAAATTTTCTTACTTCTGCACAAATACTGATTTTGCTTCTGCCTCCACTCTTAAATACATAAAAGCAGTGACCACCTGAAATCACTGGGCATCAGATTTAACATCTAGCCATAGCCACACAGAAGCATAGCATCTAGCTAGCCCAGTGCTGAGCCAAAACTAAGCCGCGTGATACCTGGGATGGAAAAGTTGTGAGAAGGAGCTCAAAACCCCATATTGCTGACAGAGTTGTCAGCAAAGTGAGAGAATCCTCTACTGAGCCATGAAAAAAAGGTTTCTGGCAATTCTGTATGTGGAATTTTGCCGAGGAGAACAGATGCAGCTGTAGGGACCTGCTGGCAGTGCTGACACATGGTGCCAGAGGCTTTCCCCACTGTAGGAGGGAGTGTAGAAGGAGGCCAAACAGTGCACTGTAGCCATTGCAGCCTTTTGTGGAACAGATTTAAACCACTCACTGCAAGAAGAACTGCAGCTGTTGCAGGGGATTTTTGAACAAGAGAAGCTTGGAAGAAACAATGAAATACTCTTCACTGCAAAGCCCTGTGCAAAATCTCAGCCTTGATTTGGAAGAGCCTGAGTAACTTCAATATCTCTACATTCCCCAAGATAAGTGTTTGCAGTCCTGTAAGAATCCTATTTGCTGTAAAAGGTGAAATAGAAGATGTAGGAAATGAAAATTAAGAGGGAAATACAAGGAAGTGTTTTGGAGAGCCTGAAAGACTTTTAGTAATGCAGATTTTGACCCATTTAACCAGGAGCAACTCAATATAATTTTACATATATATCAGACAAAAAAAGGGAGAATCAGATGTTAAAACTAAACTGCTGTGAATTACATCAAACCAGTTAACAGTTAAACAATATAATTAGAAAACCAAAGTAGTAGTGTCTTGTAAATCAGTTATCTGCAATGTTGCTGGTTTATTATTCGAGGCAAATTATAGCCAGTCATAACATCACAATCCTGAAAAGAAAAGGAAGTGAGTTTCAATGTCATTTCAAATTGTATTTATTTTTTAAGCATTCTTCAGATTATATAAATTAAGCCATTTTACCTTACATTTACAGTGGACTAATTGCATGCACTTAGTGCATCTCAGCAATAAATCTGAGTAAAATACTCTTGGTGGATATTTCACTAAATGATGGTACCTCAGTCATTTATGGTCCTGTAAATATGCTTCTAGGCATCTCAACAATAACTGTCTTTCATATGTTCTACAGATTCCCAGTGTGCATTCATTTCAGAGAGGAGTTTAAATAAAAGTAGTCCGTAATGCGTAAAGGAAAGAAAGCAGCCTTCTCTAGATGTAATTGTGCTCAGATCTAATCCATGATGAGTGAAGTGGGGTGGTGAGGATCAACAACAGCTTCTGAAGTATCATTTTTCACTAGTGGATGTCTTGGGGTAAAATAAATGAAATTTTGGGTTACATAGCATCTCTTCCCTCAAGTGTGATTCAATCCTTGGCCTTAAAAGCCAATTTTGTGATTACTTTTAAACTGAAGAAAAAAAGTTACTTCCCCTTCTAAGGGTTAATACCGTATTTTATTAACCTTGCTACACATTTTTGTGGTTTTAATATACAGGGAGAAAGAAATCAGATAGATAAGGCACAGAAGTGGATAAAAGATTATCAGTGGTCAGGAAAGTGGATAGAAAGCAAAAGGTGCTCATATAGATGAGAGCTGTAGCCAGTTAGCTGAAACTGATGGTGAAAGATTAATCCAGCTAAGGAAATTAGTTTCTGGTCAGTAAAAAGTAATTGAAATGATATATATTAATGCCAGCAGTTTCAGTGGCAAAACAGAGGAATAAGAACTGTTGGTGCAGGACCTGAGAAATAATATTCCTCACGTATCAGAAGCATATTAGAACAGCAGCTGTAGAGGGAACACAGGCATGAAAAGATATGCATTGTTCAGGACAGACAGAAATAAAGACATAAGGTGATTTTATCTTAAGGATATGAAAAACTTTGGGGGAAAAAAGGAGATATAAGATGCATAAAGCACAATCTTGTGGAGTCAAAATCACATGGGGAAGCATGATAAAAGATGAATTACAGGTAGAATCCTGGGAGGTTTCAGGTCAGATACAGATAAGGATAGAGATCCTTATGGAGTTTCTAGAGCGAGAAATATTACCAAGAGTCATACATCTATGAGAATATTCAGAGCTACTGGAAGTACACTGACAAATAAACGAAGCAAATATTCATAGGATCAGTTAATGCTGGAGATGGTGATTGAGAGATTTCTTGCCCAAAGAGTTAGAATATGAAAGTGGAAATATTATTCTAACCTTAGTTTTTGTAAAGTACTTGAGATGCAGCTCATGTTAAAAATAAAATTGGAAGAGATCGTAAACAATTAAAAATTACTAAGGTGCTTGATTTTAAAATGGTAGACTTGGTGTGTGGTGGGAAAGTTGGGGAAGATCAAGCAAACTGCTGAGGGACAGAACTGTGACAGAAACCAAGAATTTGTTTCAGTTGAAGGTCCTATAAATACTCAGGATCTACATCTCAGAAAAAGACAGAGAAATCCTTGGAGAGAAAAGACTATACTTTCCAGCATGAACACCTTGAGATAGATATTCAAAATATATATAACATCTGAAAGGAGTGGGGAAAAAGGAGGGATGATTGGCAAAGTATATCAAACTAGAAGTTAAGAAGTAAAGTATTAAAGAAACTTGCTCTTGGGGACAGAAGATGGATTTGACTAAACAGTGATGATCTATGAGAGAAGAGCTAGCGCATGGTTCCCAAAGTGGATTAATATTTAACTTCAGTGTTCAAGTTCAAAGATCCTGTTGATAAACAAAACCAAAATAGCCATACGAATGAATATGGAGATAAGTTTTCTCCTGCAAAGTGTATGTTAGTTGAGAAGATTGGATAATCTAAGACCAGAAGTATTAGCACCAGATACTGGAAGTCTCAGCAGGGTTTATTTGTTCTCTTTTTCTTTTAAATCTATTGTCTGCTTCATGCTTAGACTAGACGATTCATTTGAGGGTAGTCACAGCCCTAGAGAAGAGAAGAAGCACAGAAAATCCATATTAACAAAGGAGGTAAAATGTCCTGAGGGTCTCCCCTCATGCATCCCCTCACAAGGATTATGAAAGGCTTGAAGAAGACTAAAATGAAATCGGGACACAAATGAAAAACTGGATAGAGTGCAACAACATTTTAACAAATAAAGATCATGCCACACTGATAAGTTCCTTTGATTTTTCTGTAAGTAAACTCCTTTGACTTTACAGAAAATAATTTATGATGGTGAAGAGAAAGTGAAGAAATTGAAAGATGGCTGAACAACCCACAAAACCTATTAAACACAACAATAAGAGTTTATTGTCTACAAGATTATTAGTGGAACTTCTGTGAGAGAAATTTGATATTCAATATTTTTGAGTACTTTCATTAAGGATCTTAGCGTAAGAATGACAGGGTACGGACAAGTCATCTGATACAACAAATCAGTAAATGCACTCAATACAAAGAAGAAGAGATCAATCTTAGAAAAAAGGGCACCTTTGGTTAGAGTAAAGAAAAGAAACAGGTTATATTCACATTTACAAAAATCAAGTTCTGCCTTGGAGACAAAACATACTTTAGCTTAAATAGGAATTCACTCTGAATGCGGGTGAAAACAAATCTGAACCTGTAATGATAAATAGATGTCCAGTAGACTTAGACAAAAATTATATGAGCATACAGATCCTAAAAGAATTCATGTCAAATATTATGCTTACTTCCAGTTGCTCAAAATGTTAGAGATGCAAAGACTGGCTACCAGGGAACAGAAAACACACTCCAGCCTACGTAAGTTGGAGTTCAGCACAAAAGTTGGAAATAGACATAATTCTCTGTGAAATGCACAAAATGCATTAGCTGGTGAAGACTTGTTTTAGCAAGAATGCCAAAGATTCATAGAAATTCTCAGATTGTTTCTTGAGGCTGAATCATAGTGCCTATCTCAATCCAAGGAAGACACTCGAGTCCATTCCGTGTGATTAATGGCTACTTTGCCAGCTTTTTGCTGACTTCATTGCAAACCAATTCCCTCCATGCTTAGTCTGAAGGAGACGGTCCAGCTATGCATTTGGCATTGCTGTCTGGAGATGAACAGCACCTTTGAGAAAATGTCCTTAGCTGTACAGGTGATCATTCACTCACAAGGTCTGTATTTGACTTTGTTCAAAACTTTGTTGTTATTTTCTACAGGCACAACATTGGATTAAAACCTACGCATAAACCAAGTTTAAAATATGAATAATTAATGTTCGTTCTTATTAAGACAGCTCCTCTCACTGATACACAGGAGATACGGAAATGCATTCATATTTCAAGTGACACGTCTGTCCTTACATAACCTCGAGGAACCTTTTCTTCTGGGAGCACAAAGTGTATGTGATTGTTGCATTCTTGCTGCCAAATCCCCTGCTGCTTCCATTTAAGTAGAAAAGTTTTAGCAGTTACTCTGTGCTATGAAAATTACATTGATTTTGCTACATAACCTTTTCTTAGCTGTTTGGTTGCTGTATTGGAGGAGATAGTGGAACAACCTGACCTAATCAAATCATGTGTAGAGCCAGGATTCAAGATGGTGTGAGGTTTATTCATCTGAAGAAAGGTTTAGCAAAACTTAGTTTTTCTCCTGTCAGTCAGATCTGCTCCTTTCCCAAATCAAAATGGAGTTTCTGGAAGAGGCTGCGAACCTAGGAGGTTCATACTGGCAGAAAAGTCACCCTTCCTTGGAAGATTTCTTTCATTAACTATAGCAGCCAGGATTTTACATGTTTAATTTTTTTTCTCCATAATATTTGATAGTTGTGTTTTGTGTGAAAACAATCAATTAATCTGGAAAGGTTTTCTGCATTAATAGGCTAAAAGAAGGCGGACAATTAGAAAACAGCTGTAAACCATATATTGAGTAAGAAATCAGTTTATCCAAAAGTAATCAGAACAGCACATGACACTGTAAAAGAGCTATTCTGGTCTTAGTCCCTGGTGTCCTGAACCTATGAGTACAGCTTTCATCAAATCAAACAACTTCCCTCAATCAATCAAAAAACCTCACAGAATTAGTCCTTCATGCAAACTACCATGTTCTTTAATTCTCCTGAAACACCAGGCATTATTTCCAAGGATCAGGCAGGTTAATGAAGGTGGAGAGCTCTGAAACTACGTGCTTTAAAATGTCTGTTTATGTAATGCTATCTAATTGAAATATAATTGCAGGAAGCAGAGGACTGGTGGAAAATTCAAGTGAACCAGGGATGTTTCATCATGCTCTATGTTTCTGCTTGAGCCTCTAAGATTCAATGCAGTGCTTCTCTGTCTTGGTCTCTTACCTTTTTTTCTAACCTGGGCCATATTTATACCAGAATTGAGGGAAAATATATTCATGACAGAGTTAATAATGAGTATTTTGTTCTTCAGCAGTAGCCAGCAGTATTAATCTAAGAGTTTCAGAAAATGGATTTAAAAATAAATAAATCCAAGACAATCTTCCCAAGCTGTTGAGCTGGTACAGTGAAACAACTCAGAAGGTGAATATTCTCACTGTTTGGACAAGACAACTACAGACAACAATTCAGTGTTTTAAAATACAGCAGCAAATAAAACAAGCTGCAAAAGCTGTGTCTTCCATTTCTTATCATATGTGATAGTGTGAAACTAATAATAACTGCACTATTTTGAAAAACATTCCACCCAAATTGAAGAATTTCCTGATTCCCCATGTGTAGAGGAGTTAATGTGGAACCTGTCACAGAATTATTAAGGCAACGTGGCAGTAGCCAGGATTTCCACCTTGTCGCCCTGCCTGAAGGACAGGAGTAGTTGGGATGGAGCTGGAAATTTTCTGGCTGTTTCAAGTAGCTTGGGTTTTTTGTTCGAAGTATTTTGTTTTATAGATCAATAACAGAAAGCCCTGAGGACAAGGACTGAAACTGTGGCACTGGTGAGAGCATTATTCATCTTCCTTGGCTGGTTGTTCAGCCCACTGGCATACAATCTTACACAGAAAGTGATAGCCATGCCTAACAGGAATGGATGATAACTTATCTAAAGGCTGTATCTATTGGGTCTGTATTATTATATTGTAGGCAAAGGGAGTTTTGCAATTGACACAAATAAAATGAAGATTTGACTGTGAGTGAGATTACTTATGAAAGGGATAAAATAACTCCAGGTTTTAAAGCTACATCAGAGGTACAGTAAATATATCTTTCATTATTAGAGGCTGAAAGTCATCCATATGTCTCAAGCCAGCACAAAGTTTTCATGCTACTGTTTATAGTTTAGAGATTTCACTGTTGGAAAATATTATCTTATAATAATTTTAAAAGGTTGTTATAACCTTAATAACTTTGCTTCAAAGAGGGAATCAGCTCCTTCTCTAAAAGAAGTCTTTATCAACTCTAAACAAAGAAGCTGGTGAGGAGCTCTTACACCTATCAGTCAGTATGTGAAAGTAAACGCGATTTTTTTTCTGAACGTACGGTCTTATACACACAACTGGCATGTATATATATATAGTTCAGTCACTGTTCGTTTAATTGTGATCCTTTTCACCACTCTTACTTGTTCTATTGCATGTAGAAAGAAGGGTTAGGATAGAGAAAAGATTTTCAGAAGCGCAGATGCTGCCCAGTAGAAGAAAGCCTATAGGTGGTGCTGATGCATTCTTGCCCATGATTCTGAAAATGTCCATCTTAGTTTTCAAGCTCTTCAGAACAGAAACTTTTCTTTCCTAGCATGTTCGGAAAACACTTGACACCATTATATATAGCATTATAAAAACATCCATCATATACAGTTATTCCATGAATACTGATTTTTTTTCTGAGCGACCTGAGAAATTCTTCTAACTCCTTACACTTGTACTTTGAGTGTCTGTCATCTTACATCTTTTCATTTATATCTGACAAATCTAAATGTGCTCTGCTCTTTTCATCTTTCCTTTAGCATCTTCTTGTAGTTTTTTATGTTCCTCCCTGTGCTCTCTTAGATGTGTCAACATTAGTGATCACAGAAAAAGGGAAGACTTCAAGATGATCTAATAGATAGAACTAAATCAGGAATTGGTTTGACAAAGTAACACAAGCTAACCTGCTCAGCCTGGTACACTGTGCCCAGTGAGGCAAATGGCAGAAATCATCTTAAGAGACAGCTAGACATTTTTATGGTGAGAGAAAATTGAAGAAGACAGTGACATATCAGAGGGTAAAAGGTATGATAAGCTTAAGAGGGACAGACTCTTTGGGATAAGTTGGCTATCCTTGTATCAGTAATTCTTATGATTCTGTGACACCTCTTACTTCAGCAGTTGATAAGGGTAGATTTTATAATGAGGTAAAAATTTTGGTAAAAAACAAAGAAATTTGATTATTTTTCTTTAAAGCATCACAGAGTTGCTTCAGCAGTTCAGGGCAGGTTAAATGTGACATCTTAGATATAATATTTGAAAAACTAGCTTTTCTAGCCAGAGATACTGCAGATTTAATGTGCTTGATAAATCACTGTCATTGCTACAATGGGACTGACATAACAGGTATAGTAATAGAAGCCCAAAGGAAACACAACATGTTGAAGATGAATGATATCAAACAATACCTTTAATGGAAAACAACTTGGACAGAAACGCCCTGAGCTGCTATGCTTCTTTATCACATCTTTTAAAATGTTGCATTGCTTCAACAGTAATTCTGAAATTGATATGTAGGTGTATGAATATACTGTAAGAATTCAGAAGTGTATCTGATATAACATGTATGGCATACATTATTGGAAGTATTTTTTTTTATATTTACTCAAACCTATGCCAGAGTAAAATATGTGAAAATAAAGTGTTAAAAATTGATTGAGTTCTAAGTCTTGTACACATTTGGATGCTTCCACTATATCCTTCAATTGTTAGGCAAAATTACATAGAGTACAAGAAAAAAACCCCAAGAATATTATGATACAGACTAGAGAATTAATTTTCTGAAGTAGCTTGAATGAAATTTTGATTACTGCTCTTGTCTAGCTCTTGTCAGTATTTGAAATCACCATTGCCTAATCAAATACTCCTGTTAATGCAGGGTGCAGAATAGCTGGTATTCTCATCTAGAAGAATCAGTTAACCAGTATCCTTTGAAGTCTTTAAATTTGTTTGGTGTTCCTGGAAGGATGTTTGTCATACCTTAACTTCATTAGACTGTGAATTAACTAATTAATATCAGAACTTCATGCTTTGGTTATAATGTTATATAACATTATATGAATCTAGTGCTATTGGAATATCAGTTCTAGTGGTTATCCATGTCTGCAGAAATAATTCCCATTATTGTCACATCTATACACCAGCAATAAAAAACAAAGACCAAATCTGTAGGCGTGATATGCAAGTAAATTTAATTTGTCTTGGTGTCCTTAAGCCTAAACAAGTATGTATAGTATTGACTTTTTTTTAGGACTCTCCTGAGCAGGCAATCAGGATTCCATGAGATTACGTTTCCTGCTTCAGTGAATATTTGGGAATGTATTGACCCACTTCAGCTCATTTGGGTTTATTTTAAGTCTTGGAAGAATACGTAAAAGAGAAATGTAGTTAGCAGGCTACACCTGAACTACACAGTGTTGTGATTCTCAAGCAGGAAAACATTGGCAAGTGACTAATGGGCACTATAGAGTTATGTTCTTTTATTACACATTCTGTGAAACCACTGGGCTTGTTTCCCACTGCACGGTGCTCACAGTGATGCAGAGAAGGAACACAATGCCTCTTCACTTTCGACAGCACATGGCATAGTCTCGGAAATCTGTAGTCAGATTGTCTGGGGAGCTTGTAATGGTTAATGTCGTGTTCCAGGCACAAATTATTCCATTTATTTAACCTTGGGAATAATTCTCATCTATGAATTCCCCCATGATCTTGGGCTCATCTGAAAATGCTAAAGTATTTGAATGTTTTTGTTAGCAGAATAAGAACAAACTGTTATACCGTATAAATGTACAGATTTTTATTTCAGTCCCAATTTTCTTCTATACTGCAAAAGATTCAATTCTTTGTCTTTGAGAAAATCACAGTAGAAATAACCCAAATTTTTATCTCAGTTATTTTTATTTCCATTTGCACTGTATTCAACGTTCGATTTGGTCATGTTCCAGGATCATAACTGCGGTACAGCAGGGACTATCTTTGAAAGCGTTGTGGGATCTAACCTTGAAATGCTCCCCTAGTAAGACAGTAATTTTTAATATCTTTTCCAAAGATTAGCTACTTGTTCATGCTTCTTTTTTTAATGGCAGTTTTACATCTGCAGAGCTCATGGTACCACTGGGTCTGTCTCATTTCCCCTCTTACCTAGTCTGTGGGATGGAATTTCAGGACAACGCATCCTCTTTCTTGTAACAAGTTTGGAAATAGCCTTATGTCTCAATATTTAAGTGATTAAGAAAATAATTCTTTCCTATTTAAAAATGTCTAAATTTGTGATTGTATGATTTGTAAGAAATTTGCTTTGACATGTCAAAGATTTCTTAGTTCTAGCATTATCCATGAAAGGCAAGAAATGTGAAACATCAGTGCTGTCCTCCGTGGACAGAATGCCTCTGGCAGCTAAAACTGAAGGAATGGACTTCGTTACCCTACATCTCCAAAACAGCAATAGTTGCAAAAGTCACAATATTGCCTTAAGGTTATTTCTTATCTTACCAAATGCCTTCAGGGGACAGCAGATTTGGAAAGCTAAGCTTTCTGTCATAGGAAAAGAAGAGAGAGTGAGGAAAATGACTTTAACATTAGTAATACACCAGTTTCTGTATAGGATGGCATTAGGAAGAAGCAATGTAGTTGAGAGTTGACAGAAAGTGAGCAGAGATCCTCACACTAACGCCTATGGGCAAGATGGAAACGTTCATGAATATTCCCTACGTTAGCTCTGAGAGGAATGAAAAATCAAATAATGACCCAGACTGGACAAAAGCTGAGGGTAATTTACTGTCTGAAAAACAGAAGGAATAATGAATACAAAGAAAGCTGTTGTTTTAGAAATTACATCACTTCTCAAGATAACGTGCACTAATTATGAAGCAGCATGTGACCCAAGCAAGGGGATAACTCTTATTTGATTGAACTAAATTTCCAATATTGCTATAAAACTCCACAGTTCATGGGCCATCCTTGCCATCATATCCTATAGGCTGCTTGGGACGTAGCTCTTTGATCTATTCAGACGTCAAAAAAAATGTATCTATCTAGTTCTTGTTTCCCACTTCCTTTTGTGATCTGCTTCAATCGAGAAACAAGAGATGTAGGTCTAGCTCCCAAAGTATTTAAAGCCAAGTTCAAAAGGACTTGGACATAAAGCACTTTCTTTTATAGCAGAGAAAACCTTCTACCTTGAAAGTCAAGGCATCCTGGTTCTTACTGAGCTGGAGGATTGACAGAGCCAAGGAGAAATCATCTTTCATAAAAGCTGCACCCTGCTTTTGCAGAAGTCTGTGACTTCCACTCTGTCACAAGGTAATCAAGGTTTACTGCCTCCCCCAGAAGCAATATCCTACATCTGACAGAAATAAGTGCTTCCACCTCCGTGCTTTCCCTGGGTCCAGACCTCTGTGGACACAGGGATGCTTGGGATGAGCCCTTCCTGAGCTCCAGGACAGATTCAAGACCCTGCAGATCATCAGGACTTTGCAAGTGGCAGAGGTGCTGCTCCAGAACCAGTCTGCTCTACCTGCAGTCACGCTAGGCATCAGGGTTAGTGCTGCTCCTGCAAGCAGACAAGAAAGAGATCCTTTCTCCAGGATGAACACAGGGTCAGCAAAAAAAGAAAAATGTATAATCATAAACACCATTTTCCACTATGTATCAACAATGTTTTCCCTTCACTTTCTAGTAAGTCCAATATTTTTAGCCCTGCCTTTACTTAACATTTTCTTTTCAGAAATTGATCTTGATTATGAATGCAGCAAACAGGGTCTAGTAAGAATATTTTTGAGATAAAATCTGGAGCAAATATGCAGCCATGTGTAGCACTGCATGATTTGGTTTATGTTTATCCAGATCACAGAACTATTTATAATGACTGCCAATATGCAATTCCCATTTAAACTAAAAGAGCTGGTATGCTCTGATGTATTTCAAGTAATGTTTGACTCTCTTATTATGCTATAAGGAATGCCATCAGCATTTTTGTTGTATGGCTCTTTCTACCTATGGTTACAGCCTATACAAGCAAATACAGGTCCTACTCTTGAAAAAAGATCATTACCTGTTTGAAGAGGAACATCAATGAAGATGAACAGTAAGTTTCACAGGGAATCACTGCTCCTGCTAATTGGCAGTTATCCTAGAAATGATAGTACAATGAATTATATAAGGTATGCTGTACTGATGATTCTGGATCTTTATGCTCCTTTTAATCTTCTCTTCTACAAATATCTCTTAAACTAAGAAAAAGAAAAATCAGAAAGTTTCCCAAAAGAGAAGAATGTTATTACTAAGAGCATGGCCCTTCTAATAAGGGTCAACCGGCAGTGATGATGATGCTAGATGCATACATAAAATATAACAATGTCGTGCAAAGAGTGTGATGTTCAAATTCTGTTGTACATTTGAATCATAGAAAACTGTAGTAAATGACTGTGCAAAAATAGTTAGTTCTATTTGCCTGCTCGCATCAGCTTTGTGAATTTTGAGAGAGAGTGATTAGGTCAATACACCAGTGTCAATACAACCAACTATGAGCCTCAGATAAGTCTGATTTATTTTTGGTGATGAATATTGAAAGTGAGTAATCCAATGCATTAATTGTGACAACACAAACAGATTGATTACATATGTATCCAGCACTGGGGCAGGCAATTCTACTGTGGATCCAACCTTATTATCAGTTTGGGGAGGAAGTTTGTTGCATACAAACTCTACTGCATAGTTAATGAAATAAGGAATCCCCTTGGACCAATTAAATTTTTGTTTACATTTCCAATAGGTAAAGTTGTTTCCCAGTTTGGCATTACTTACCGCAGTTATGCAGCTGATGCAGGATTTATTGCTCATGTGTTTTTCAGTGGTCATAAATCTAATGTATTCAGAGAGCTGTTTTGTAGCAAAATTATATGATTAGTTTTTTAAGTTGCTACATATTATTGACTATCAGATCCAAAAAAAAATCTCCAGAGTTTATGATGTTCGACATTTTTAATGAAATATGTATTTTTTATTAGCTTACTTTGTTCAGTATTTTCTTAAGTTTAGAAATGGTACATAGGCTGTAAAAGATATATTGTTATTAAATACATCTAGGGCAAATGGGGGGTGGGAGGATGGTGGTAGAATGTCACAGAAGGACACGATCTTGCAAAATAAATTCTCTCCAGTGAAGTTACACCAATAAGGAAGTTGATCTGCAATTTTCACTCCACTCTGAATCATTTAAAAAGAGGAAAGCTCTATAATTTTCATTTTCTTGCTGTTACAGAAACTTCAAAAAAAAAGGTAGAACTGGACAGTGAGGGGCTTTCTATCTTTTATCCATTTAAATTTAATTCATATATCTCAGCTGACACAGAGGTAAAAGAACATGTGACCACTCCTGAGAATGACCTTCAGAGTCTTCAGAACAGGGAAGTGTTGGAAGGGAAGGAGGAAGATAACAAATGCGATGGGACTGCTTCAGGTTCTTCTACTTGCACATCTGAAATAGCAATAAATGCTGAAAATGAATGACATCTACATAAAATCATGGACAAAAAAGACACCCCCACATATTTCAAGTGATGGGTAAACAGTGTCCGCTTTAGAGTCTTCTTGTCCCTGATAGCCTTAGACTTTGCTGGAGAAAAAATGAATGAAAAATGACATGGGGAAAATAACAGTGGTGAGGATTTCATTTGTTTGCTTGTTTTTACCTGAATTATTTTCAATTCAGGAGAGTAAGCTAAGCATTAGTGTTAACTACCACTTTTTGGGAATAGTACAGGTTATCTTCTCATTTATTGAAATACTCTAGTGAATGGCTATATACCAGTCCAGATATTATTGTTTCAACATTCATCAGTATTGCAGAGGTTTAGGTTAAATGGAGGATAAAAAATAAAATCCAACTTTGAATACATTTGCCAAAATGAAGCATTATCTTGACAAAAAGTTTCAAATCCCTGGACTTGAATTTGGATTTCAGAGAGGCCTAAGGATTGCACCAGCCACTTTACGTAAATTTCACTATTCCAGTTTAATTAACTTCTGTATTTTATTTGACTTCAAAGGCATTCATAACTAGATCTTTGAAGAGACAAGATATCTTGTTCTATTTTTATGGTTGTCTGGGGTCTACTTACAATTATTCAAATGTCAGCAGAAACATACCCAGTAACAGATTAAATACATCCCTGGCAGTGGAATATTAAAAATAATTTTTGGTTTGTACTGGACTTGGTGTGTCTGGGATGGAACTAACTTTCTTCAGAGCAGCCTGTATGGTGCTCTGGTTTTGATTTGTCACTAAATATCAGTCTTTGTGGGTGGAGCGAGTGATTGTCTTTGCATCACTGTTTGGAGGGGGTTTGTGTTTTTCACTTACGCTGTCTTTATCTTGATCCTTGAGTTTTTCTTGCTTCTGCTCTTCCAATTCTTTCCCTCAGCCTGCTGCAGCAAATGGTGAGTGAGTGGCTGGATGGGTGCTTAGCTGTTGGAGGGAGTTAACCCACCACACTCATTTAGAGCCCTATTTTTCAGAAACTCATCAAGTTGCATTGTATTTAATCTAAAAATATTTTAGTCTATGTAGACCAATATGATGAATGCTACCGGAATCCTACACTATTGCCATACAAATTGTTGTTAATATTTATATTTGGCATAAGGTCAATGTAGCCCAGGGGAAGAAGTAGCAGTGAGACTCTCCCAAAACATTTCTAGCTCCTAAAGATAACCAAATAATCATGGACAAGCATACAAAACACAGCCAGCCACACCCTGAGGCAAACTTGCTGAGTATAAAAGGGAGGAGTTTTTTTACAAAACAAATGTAATGAGTGTATTAGAAAAAATAATGAAATGCAGACCATATTTTCCCAGGTAGGTTTTTAATTGCATATTTTTACTTCTTTGTTGGTGAGTACATCATTGCTTTTCTGTGCATGGCATGTTCAGGTGCAGTACAATGCCAACTAAACTGAGAAAACTGTTACTTATAACTTGCACACTCAGGACGGCTTCTCATACTATACAATAAGCATCAACGACAATTTCAGTACAAAGTTTTAGTTTTAGAACCTAGATAATTGTTAAAAGTGGGAAAAACACCTCCCCTAAATTCTGCCTCTTCTCTTTTAGTAGGAAAACTTTGTCCGTGTACAAATGCAATCACATGGCTTAACTGAGGAACTGCTTCAGAAAATTCACTCTGTAGTCTGCATCATAATATTCTTTCTAGTTTTTTGCTTGTAGCCTGTGTTTACACTGAAATAGAATTTCAGCCTAATGAATGAGAAGGGATATTGTTCAGTTAGTGTCCCATGAGAGACATAATCAAGAAATATGAGTTCTCTTTGCTCTTTCCAAAGGCACCTGAATTTGCATCACAGTTGCGTGCATATTTCTCCATACCTATCGATGATGTGAGTGCTACTGTGATGAGTTGCCAAACTGGAGCAAATTGACTCACATAATCCCAGTACGGTTATTTCTCAACCCTGGAACACCACTAGGGATTAAAGAAGAGAAGTCTGTGCCTGTGAAACTCAGGAATAACTTCCGTGACAAGAGCCTGTTTGGCTACAGCAGTCTCTATTTCTGCAAGGCATCTATCAGTCTCCCTCTCTAATGGGTCCCCTGGATTTAAACAGAGATTTCTGGTTGAGTATCCCTCAAACAAGTTACAAGAACAAGCAACATAGCTTCTAATCATATTCTAGCGTTGTTAGCTCATCTATATTTTAGTTATGTTTTCCATCCGGAATTACTTTTATAAATATCTCAAGAATCTCTTCCATTCCCCTCCCCATTGGTTTTCTGAATTTTGCACGTCATTAAAACACCTTTAAATCTCCAAAGGACACACTGAAAAAAAGTCATGCAATACATTTTGTTGAATCCAGGACACATCATAATCATGTCTTAGTTCCTGCTACCAAAAAAAAAATCAAATCCATAATTGGATAAAGATTCTGACAACGTCAAAATTTTGACAGTCGTGTGGCACTATTTTTCCTCTGTTTGGTAATGTGAAGTGCTGCTTTCACTGCATAGTTATATATTTAAAATTATCTCATTTGCTACAGTCTCTTTGAACTTTCATTTCTCACCTTTCCTGTCAATCAGCGAATGCAGAAAAGGAAATAACTTCTTGGTGATTGGACACATGGAGTTTTAATCATCTGTCAGCTGCTGTAAATCAGCAGAAAGAACAGCCAAAGACTTAGTTCAAAAGTGATAACCAAAGTGTCTAAAACCAGTCAGGTTTCTCTGATCATTGGATTAAATGAAACAATTTTAAAAAAAAGATTAAAATTGAAATAAAAGTCCATTGGGCATCTAAAGATGTTAAATACCTAAGGGAGAAGTTATAATGAGCCTATACTTAAAAGAATATGTATAACCTAATTGTTAATTAGACTTTGGAGAACATAATATGCTGAGGTATTTGGTTAAATGGAGAATATAATGGATTATTTTCTCTGCCTAGGGTTTTTCAGTGTAGATACAATCAGTCCCATAAGCTGGATTCTTGCACCGAATATTGTATCTGAGGCCACCCGAGGCTGGTCAGCTCCTTCCTCCCACCACCACCAGAATTAAGAAAAACAGTTTCATAGAATCATAGAACAATTCAGGTTGGAAAAGACCCTTGGGATCATCAAGTCCAACCATTGACCCTACACTACAAGGTCACCCCTAAACCATATCACCCAACACCCCATCTAAACGACACTTGAACACATCCAGGGATGGCGACTCAACCACCTCCCTAGGCAGTCTATTCCAGTGTAAGAGAATTTGTGTTAGGCGAGGCTTACTGTGCACTAGCTGCTACCATAAATATATCTCCCTCTGATTTAAAATGTGGCCAGAAGATTAGGTGAAGGAGTGTTGCTCATCATGTCTCACCACTGACATTTCCTGGCTCTTCCAGGGTTTTGTCATCTTGCTCGTTCTATCCTGGCTGCAACGCTTAGCCCGTGCTGACAAGAACAGGGTGAGCTAGGAGGAGGTTTTTTTCTCTAAGGCCAAGATATTGACAGCAGTAGGTTATTTCACTTTGGCCATTCCTTCTCCTCTTCTCCAGGCCTTTTCTCTTCTCTCACTTATCCAATATTTCCTTTTCTTTCTATAAATGTTTGCTCCTATTACTGTTTACGTTGTATTTTGTGCTAAGTGTTCACAAAGTCAGATCTGTTTCTTCTTTTCAGCCTGTAACATTGATTCTCATGGATAAAGGAATTTCCTAAAGGAGCTATATTTTTTTAAAGTTTTCCATTCATGACATAAAATGAATTTCAAGTCAAAATGCAGTTTAATGAATACTAACAATGCAATTAAAACTTTCTTTATGATGGGTAAATCCCAAGGAACTTGGCAAGAAACAATCATAGCTTGTTTTTCTATGCAGAATAAAACAAATGTAAATTAAAAGGAGGAGATAGTCATGAGCAAAACATCCCACTACATCATCATTGGAGAAACCTATCTTCATTCTTCAAGTACACTCATATCTTTTTTCCCATTGCTTTAAGGGTCCTCCTTGGATCAGTGGAAATATTAGAACTGATTTCTTCTCCTGAGGCGTTGAAAGAAATAGTATAAGAAATATTTCTGATAATACCAGAGATCAACAAACCTCCAGAAAATATGGAAATAGAGCTAAGATAAGGCTCAGTGCTCTCCTGTGTCCAAGATCCCAAGACTCCTTACAAGTCAGGCGTACAGGCATTACTCTTTCTGTCAAACAACTACACAGAGCTTTGGGATCCAGCAGTTGTTTAACAAGACAATATGGGAGACAGGCAAAGTAAGGCTGATGCACATAGATCAGTGGGAATATTGGCAATTTACAGTCTAACTCATTTGTTATTTTTAAATGTCTAGAAAAGTGGAAGGGTGAGCTGTGTGGCAAAATGTAGGTGAGGCTCATCATATCTGTGCTATTTTGGAGCAACTGGGGCAGCAAATTCCCAAACTCTGGAACTTTATTGATAACATCTAGTCAAAAGTATTTTCAAATATTTCAAAATGGGCTCATGCACCTCATGCACTGATTTCTGCAATACTCTGAGGAGAAGGGAGGAACATTACAGCAGTTTCCCCAGTAGCTGCCTGCACCTGTACACTGCCAGTCATCAATCCTGACTGGGTGAGACCACAATAATAACAAGTAAAAATAAATGTGAAACAACGCATGACATGTTGGGGTCGGGGCGGAGGCGAGAAGTAAAAAATTAATCAGTGGTGTTTCATTATGTTATTTGGGAGACAACACTTACTAGGGCAAAACAGAGAAGTTGACACACAAGCAGTGATCAGAGGGGAAAAAGATCAGAAAGCAAAGACTCCTGGTAATGGATCACCAATGCATCAATCTTGACCACACCTTTGTGACTGGTTAGCTCAGTCGGTTGAGCGTAGTGCTGGTAACACCAAGGTCATGGGTTTGATCCCCGATCGGTCCCCATGTGTTGCCTGATCTAGTTGAGAGGCGTTCCTGCCCATGACAGGGAGGTTGGATTAAATGATCTCTAAGGTCCCTTCCAGTCTAGGCCATTCTATGATTGTATGATTATTTACTTTGGGAACATACTGATAAGATAACAAATGCAGACACTACTAAACATACTATCACTATAAACAGACTTTATAAAAAATCAAATTTTATGAACTTTTAAACTATTCAGGTTTCCCTGTGAAATTATAAGTATTTCTGTTCATAAGTAACATAAAGAATGGGAGACGGAAGGCTTCTCTACAGTAATATTCATTTTATAAATGTATTGCTTAACCAACAAAAGAAGTCATCAACAATTTAGCAACACAAATCATCAAAATCTGTTTACAAATTATAGCTAATTTCCTTGAAATGTTTACACAGTTGATAATTCTATTTTACAGTCAAGTTTTGCAACTATGAATATTTCCCCAAAAGATTTATGTGTAATTGCAAATGGTGGATAAATTTATCAATTGGAGTACTCTTTCGCAGCTTATTAGACACAGTATAGAAACAGCAGCACTGAATGCAGTAGAAAATTTGGTGCCATTCTGACACATATTGATTAGACTCCAGCAGTTAGTTATATGTAAAGCAAAAGCTTTTCTGTTCCTTTATTGTTTTATTTTATTTTATTTTTTATTAAATTATATTTTATTTTTATTTTATTTAACCTTTCCTTTCCTTCTTTCCTTTCCTTTCCTTTCCTTTCCTTTCCTTTCCTTTCCTTTCCTTTCCTTTCCTTTCCTTTCTGTTTTATGTAAAGCAAAAGCTTTTCTGTTCCTTTATTGTTTTATTTTATTTTATTTTTTATTAAATTATATTTTATTTTTATTTTATTTAACCTTTCCTTTCCTTCTTTCCTTTCCTTTCCTTTCCTTTCCTTTCCTTTCCTTTCCTTTCCTTTCTGTTTATTTTCTTTTAATGATTTAACTGATTGATAGTTCCTAGTAGGCTCAGATTCTGGCCTCTAAAAGCTCTCATTTTCCTTGTTCGCATCACATCTTACCAATTACATCGACAAAGCACAACTGTGACTTGCATATCCCTATCCTAGACATTTGGCTGATTTTTATTTGTTTTCTTGATGTTTATAGAAAGAACTTGTGGTGGTTTTTTTCAATTCCTTTAGACAACTTCAGGGCCCACCTGCTTCCAGCCTACAGAATCAATGTATTCTGTAGGATGCAACATGAGAAATGTTGCAAGAATTTTACAGTATTACTTCATTAAGGCAAAATGCTTGAAGTTTAGTAAATAAGCACTTAAAGTAACCATAGAGAATTTACTGTGTTTTCTGATTCATGGAAGAATCCCCTGTTTTGGGCTGAGGCCAAAACAGTTGTCTTCAGAAAAAGAAACCCTGCAGGTAAGAAAGGAGAGAGTTTGGGGAAGGTGTGGTGGGAGCTCCTCCAACAGACCTCCAGAAGAAGGAGCTGTGGGAGCTGTGGGTACCAAGAGTGGTGGCTGCTCTTTAATCACTGAGAAGGACCCAGATAACGGTGCGGAGGAGGACAGGAAGCACTGGCGGGAAACGGGAGTGGATACCGAATGGAGTGGCTCTCCAGATCTGTGCTGGATCCCTGCAGGGACTCGGCAAGGGCTTGTGCAGTAGGTAGATGTCCACATTGTTTGCCCTGCAGAGAGAAATACAACCACAGGATGTCACTCGTTCAGCCTTCTCAGCAACCAAACTTCCATTATTTTTTAATGTATTCCTATTAATTTTTATTCCCACAAATTTTCCAGACCTTCTTTGCAGTTTGAAAGGATGCAAGAGCTGAACATTTGGAGTTATGAGGACAGCAGCATTCCTTAATATTGTTAGTATTTTTTCTTATAGAATCATGAAATCATTTAGGTTGGAAAAGACCATTAGGATCATTGAGTCCAATTGTAAACCTAATACTGCCAAGTCCACCACTTAGCCATGTCCATAAGTGCCACATCTACACGTCTTGTAAATACCTCCAGGGATAGTGACTCAACCACTTCCCTGGGCAGCCTGTTCCAATGTTTTTCTCTGTTACCATAAAGGAATAAGAAGGAAACGGATTCAGCCACGATGCTGTTCAATAGCGTAACTACATCTCTCACCCTGGCAGCTAGCACCAGTACAACATCCTTCATGAACAGTTACTTTGATGGACTGTAGCCCTGTGACATTGTACAAGAGCAGTAATGGCAGGCAGTAAGTCCATCAAATGGATTCACGTTGAAAAAGCTGCAGAACTTGTCAGAGGGTGACCTATGTGTAGCGGTATGACCATTAATTTTCTTTCTTGTGATTTTTTTCTCCCCCTTTTCATTAGCAAAGATTAGTCTTAATTAAACACTAACTGCTAGATCAAAGGGAATTAGATCAAAGAAGGAAAAAAACCCCAGTACATTAGTGATAAAGTATTTGGCATAATACTTTCCCAACAGGCCTGTGAAAAATATTTTTGATCCATACATTGGTAGCCAGAGCCTGAAAAATAGAAGCCCTGTGTTTATTTATAGCTAGAGCCCCACAGATTACTTTTTTGTTTTCTTTTTTTCCCAAATCATATAAACCTGTTGCTTTCAGGACTGTCTCAGATAAAGGTATCCGGTTATTGACAGTCAAGCTGGAAGTTGTGCCCAGCTTCAGTAATAAATACAAACTAGTCTTGCCTTTGCTACAAATAAACATCTCCAGTTTAGGAGGCAAGTGAATTTGAAGATGATTAAGCAGAAATCTGCTCAAAGTTTTAAGAAGGATTTGACAAGGGAAGTAATTTTCCTTTGAGCTTCTATTCAGCTTTGAATCTCACTCTGAGCTTTCATTTTGCAGGCACTCCCTGCACAGCCAAGCTTTAAATTTTAATGAATTCACCCTTTGCAGGAAACTCTGGCGGTAGCTCAGATATATTAGTAAACACAACGATGTCAATCAAAGACAAGAAAAAGGAAGTGCAAGTGATGTCTTTCGTTGTTACAGTCACATTGGTAGTGTCCAAGCTTCCATATTTTGAGTTCCAAAATGATTCCCTTGTTTGAAAAAAAACCAGAATCTTAAAAACCCCACTAATATATATTTATTATTTTCTTAATTGTACTAATTATAGTTTATTACATAATAAGCATATTTTAGAGAAAGTGTTCCCAATTTAAAATAGCCAATGCTAATTTTTATTTAGCTGCTCTAAAAGGTAGCCACAACTCACATACATAACATAGTGTTAGGCTAGCAATTAATATTTATACATTGCACCAACAGGATTTACAAACATGCCACGGCAAGGCTGGGGTTAACCGCATGAATAAGTCAGGGATGAAGGGCTCAGCTGCTGGGAATCAAAGAGCAGGAAGAAGCAGCTGAAGCTCTGCAGAGAGTAAGGAAACCTCAGGGATGTGGAGGGTTTTGATTTCATGAGCAGTAGTGGTATGTGACTGGTGTGGGGAGACCTGTGTTCAGAGGCTGCCTTCTGTACTGGAGAGGCTCTGCTGGAGGGCAGGGGCTGTCCCAGGGACAGCTCTGGGATTTCAGCCCATTTCTGGACTGCTGTTGCCTTGTGAAAATTATTGTTACATGATATGCAGGTAAACCTCAGCTGTAACTTAGCATTCTTTATCAAAGCACTTACAGAGTGTCTTGGAGACTCGAGGCCTTTTGTGTTGTGCTAGGAACAGGTAGGAGGAAACACAAGTTTCCTTTGTGAGAACTGCCGTGCGTGACGCGAAGCTGGGTCTATCCGAGATTCCTGACTTTCTCAAATTGCTCAGACATAGCTGAAATTCAGCTGTTTCTAATCTATTCCTTGAAGTTAGGATGCTAAAGGCCTTGCAGTTTTTAAAGGTTGAGTTTTAATAAATTACTCCATATAAGAATGCAGAGCTGCTATGTAAAATGGAAGAAAATATGAGTTATTTAACCCCCCTTGGGTCCTAGTAAAGTGCTTGGTCTCTCCTGCTCTGTTTGGATAGAACGGTCTCTACCTCATCTGAGTTGTAGATGTGGAATCTGCTTTCTTTTGTTTCTTAAGAGCACCATAAACCTCAGTCTATGCTGCAGATACCCCTCGGGATTTGTCTCTCCTCAGCCTGCTGCCTGACTGCAGAAAATGTGCAGCATCCTCAGGGTATGTCTGACTAGTGGCAAGGCTGCCTTTTTTGTCTGTGCTCACATTGAAAAAAACCATAGGGGTATTTAGCAAATCAAGCAGACAACCTGTACATTCCACCACAATAACCATAATAACTTAAGCATAGGT